>NC_137468.1:73461506-73719652 GCF_964235325.1 Thermobia domestica
AGCCATTTAAATAAAAATGCATGTATACAATACTGTAATAATGAGGAAAATTCTATTACTTATCAAATATACAGGGTGTCCGAGAAGTTCTTCCCTGATTACAGAAATTGATAACTCAGGCTAGAAATAAGATAGAAATATGAAACTGGTGTTAAATTGTTTACAAACTATAAAAGTTTTGTAACTTTTACACATCAGTACACTTCCACATGAGCACCCTTGGTAGCACGTAGCACATCTAGGCGATATTCAATTTCCATCCACACATTAGCCAACATCACTGGAGGGATCGATGCAACGACTGTGGTTATTCGTTGCTGCAGGGTTTCAAGATCTGGTACACGTGTTCGGTAGACCTCATCCTTGACATAACCCCATAAAAAGAAGTCTAATGGGGTTATGTCAGGAGAGCGTGGAGGCCAAGCTGTTGGTCCATCACGACCAATCCATCGCCCAGGAAATGTCCTATCGAGATAGGTACGGACGTCCAAACCCCAATGAGATGGTGCACCGTCTTGCTGAAAAATGACATCGGGGCGATACTGAAGCAGCTGAGGAACAGCGTACAGCTGCAACATATCCAGGTACACTGCAGATGTGATGCTATCCTCAGCGAAGAAGAATGGCCCGATAATTCGATCGTGCAATAACGCGCACCAAACATTCACCTTTGGACTGCCTCTGGTGAACTCCCTGATCTCCCTGGGGGGTTCTGAACCCAAATGCGTACATTATGGCGGTTCACTACTCCACTGACAAAGAATGTCGCTTCGTCGGAAAAGGCAATTCGTCTGAGATAACCATTATCCTCCTCAATACGTGATAGCATTTCGACCGCAAAGTCATATCGACGTGTACCGTCGTCGGGCAACAAGGCCTGAACGAGTTGCACTTTGTAAGCACGAAACAATAAACGTTTGTGTAAAATGCCATGGATAGAGCTTTTTGACATCTGTAATTCACGTGAGGCCCTGCGCACCGATTTCTTAGGACTTCTCAGAAAAGACTGCCGCACAGCCTCCACCGTGTCTGCTGAGGTTCTTGGTCGACCAGACCTCGGAAGGCCAGCAACCGACCCTGTGTTCTTGAACTTCTCATACCAGGCTTTAATGCTCTTGACATCAGGTGGAGTCCTCCCAAATGTTGTCTGGAACTGTCTCTGCACCGTGGTTGGTGATCGTGTCTCATGGTACCACAGGACACACTGTGCCTTCTCCTGGTTGGTTGGCATGGCTTCTTGGGCTTCTTACTTACGTACTACAAACCTAAAACAAAAAAATGAGACTTGGTAAAACAGAACAAACCTAACACAGACAAAAACTTTTATAGTTTGTAAACAATTTAACACCAGTTTCATATTTCTATCTTATTTCTAGCCTGAGTTATCAATTTCTGTAATCAGGGAAGGACTTCTCGGACACCCTGTATATTATAAATTTGAGTAGATACACATATGAAAACGTAGAAACATGTAGAAGCGGAGTTAGGAATCGTCTGCTGCGGGGGGAAAGACCTACAGTACAGTCTCGCAAATTTTGACAGTTCTTGGTAAATGGCCATCTAAGAAGTGGCATTTTTACTTTTTGTCAAAAAGTTGGAGGGGCAATACCTCCCGTGCCCCATAGCTCCGCCCAGTAAATGAAACACAGAAAAGTCTCTGAATTAGCATAAGCAAGTTAAAAGAGGGAGCGAACCAGTTATATGGATCGTGCTGGCGTCGCAGGTCGGATAACCAACGTCGAGGGCATTTTTCAGTGCAATGGGAAGGAGTTGGAGTGAAGAGAAGATAATGTTGGCCTCTGAGCATACTCTTTGTTATCTTTTCAGTTCTGGGGGAGATGCATGGAGTTCACTAAATTTCATATTACTGCGTTATATTTTTTGGTATTTTACCTAGAAATTTGGGGGAACGCGTTCCCCATCACCCCCGCTTACAGCTCCCATTATCTAAGGGCCATATGCATAGTCGACCACGTAGGGGTCCCCTAGACGAACCGTACCTGTGGGCTTCCTCAACCATACCCTTGACTGTGCAATGCATAAAGCTTCCAAAGTGATCCCTCAGGTACGGTTAACACTGAGGGCTGATTGGTCTAGTCACACCTCGAGCGAGGCTAAAATTTTGTCAAAAAAATTTGAAGGTAAAACTCCGAAGCTCAATTCTACTATGATAAAGAGTTAACATCGAAATAGCAACTGCATGGATACAACGTATGTGAAATCAAAAAATGAAATAAATGTTTTGAACTTTGTTCTTGCAAAGGCGGAAAAATAACGGTGTAGATTATGAATGCAGTTCTTTTTTTAATTTTCAGATAAAGTCTGTTAATTTGCAAATAGTTATATAAAGTGATATAGAAAAGCGGAAAAATATCGGTGTAGATTAGCAATACATTTCTTTTTTTAATTTTTAGGTAAAGTCTGTTAACTCGCAAAAAGAAATAAGAAGGATATGTAGCTAGAAAACGTGTGAGGCTGTAGCTTTATAATAGAGATCCCACTAGAAATAAATTACATATACACTTTTTTTTTTTTTTTTTTTTTTTTTTTTTTTTACAAAATCAGCCCATAGTATTTTTGAGAATGTATTTTCTAAACAATTTGCTAGTAAAAGTTAACCTTAGGAGAACATCAATGTTATGTCTATAAATACAGTAGGCCTATTTTTGGCGGGAAATTCCATGTAAATAACGTAAAACTTCTTATCTACTTATTCCCAGAGTGTTATCATCCAATTGCGTACAATTGTATAAGACATCCTACATGCATATAGTGGAAGCCACACGTCTCAAAACCACGCACCAAACTTTGCAAGCTGCTTATTACAAGCGATTTTTGCATCTATTACGGTTTATGCCAAGGTAAAGCTGGAGGGCTATAGTCGAGGTACGTCCGTAGGGAACGGACGAGTTTGCGATGGTGGTTATACGTGTAAGCGAATAGGGGTTCACTCGAGCAGGCACTTCCACGAAATAGAAAATTTATAGATAAAATACGATGTGAATCCCTACATTTTTCGTGAAGGAATGAGAGTAAATAAAATTAATTACTATCAATGGCAGCATATTGAAATGAATTTTAAGTGATAATGAAAGTATTGTATGTGTAAGTGTGCTCTTCCATTATCCTCGTATATACGTATACCCCCCGTCGCCGACGCGCCTGCTCCGTATGAACGCACCCGCTCACTATCACTTGGGGCCCCCTGATGCGCTCCTACCATAACTCAGTTAGGTAGCATTCGTGCTTTTAGCCACATAGCACAAATTGATTCGTATCTTATGCACTGTAGTTTTTATGCCATATACCCACACTGTATTTATACTGAGCCCTCCTCAAGTCAATCTGCAAGTAGTAATGCGGCTTTTCATATAGTGCATGCTTTGCTAAAAGAAATACAAAGCTCTAACCTAACCTGAAAATGTAAGAAATGTGTCAAAATTTGGTAGAACTGTTTGCTCGAATAATGATCAAATTAGTATAAAAAATATGCATCAATCTGTAGTAGATGGTCACAGGTACATGTGAACCGATGCATACTTGAGCAATTACAGCACCAAACAGGAGGTCGATGATTCCCACTTGTCTTTCCTTATATACACACCACCATCGCTAATGTGCCTGCTTCCGCGGACAAAATCACGCATGATCCCTCAAATTGTTCCCAGCTTGAAATCGGAATAAATGCAAACTTAGCTTGTGTTGGGCATGGTTTTTCGCACTTGTTTGTTTAGAACATATACGTTTGCAAGCATATTATAAATGTGTACGCAGCTGGTGGTCAGGTAAGAAACCAAGAATGCAGAAGACGTTAGATCATAAGTGGAAAAAAGGGATGGTAGCGCTCCTCAACTTTACCTATGCTAACTGAGAAATGAGGCAAATACAAACAGGGAGAAGGATGTAAAAGATATTAGAATAACATTTCCACGATGAAATATGTATAACTGTTGAATCAATTTTTCCCATCAGTGATGATTCCAGGTTTTTTTTTTTTTTTCTTGGTGGTGCTGGCGATTTCAATATACTGCGGAATACAGAGAATTCACATTGAGCACGATAGGTTATGTGGTCCTGAGGGAATGTCATGCTTCTCGGGGAGAAATTCCCCCCGACTGATCCTTGAAGTCCCCACTGGTCCCCTAAAATCAATTCTTAAGCTAATCTAAAATCTACTACAGTACCAATATTGTAACAACAAGTATCTCTCGCTTATTTTATTTCAGGTAGAAGTTGTTAGTCCACCCTTTGATCTTGTATTCAATATTTATACGAGCGAAAGCAAAATATCCTGCAATCTTCTTTCAGGAATTGCTATATATTTTTAAAATTGGTTGCCGTCAAAATATGTCATTTATTATTGCTTAATCAGCTCAACGAATTCGGTAAACTCATTAACATACTCAAATATTTTGTCAGCACGGAGAATATGCATTTTATACAACAACAGAAACAGCTACGGGCTAGCAAAGGGTGCGTTGAAGCACCCCTAGCCATTTCCTTGACTTACGGGGAGGTTGCGGGCTTGTTTGACCCTGCGGGAGAACTCTGCAACGCAAATTATCACGTGTCCCGTACGTAGCCCCTAAGTAACCCGCAGAATAACTATGCATACGGCCCTAAGTCTTATCATCATGGTCAAGTTGCAGGAGGGAAGTTGACTGACGTAGTTTAACACTATAGAATTGAGAGTTGGAAAAATTTCAATTTAGTATAATATATTACAATATATATATATATATATATATATATATATATATATAACCGATCAACAGGCCTGACGAAATGGTTTCGAGGGCCGGATTTTGTCAGGGGCCCGATTGCTTTTAACCGTAATTAAAACCTAAAGTATATCTACAATAGTTGTAATAATTTTAACTAGATACTTAGTGTCCCCCGGAACTCTGATATGTTTTTCGGGGCTGACATGTTTTCCAGACATGTTTTTAGGGGCTAGTGCCCCCCGGAGCTCTGTGAGTGCCTCCGAAGGAGACCAGAATAATACGTCTATAATATTATAATAAATAGAACAGTACCATGTGAAAATAATAAGTGCTCCTACGAATACCGTTGAGCCTCCCCCCGGAACATTATTTTCTGAAATAAACACTGCTCAGTGTCTGTTAGTTTGTCCGAATTTTCTTACATAGACTGTGTCTGTACTACTAATAATTATGTATTCTGTGCATAACTTCGCATGTTCTATTGAAAGTATCATTTAACTTGGGAAAATAAGTTAAAAATAATAATTTCGCTCTAATATAAAGCCAATCAGGAAAAAAAGAAAGAAAATACATCTACCACGTCTAAACTACTAAACAGATTGATTAAAGAATGGAAACAATACAAATCTCTGGGTGTAGACGAAATTCCTTTCGCGTTAAATTTAGCTGGGGGGAGCAAATTGTGAAACGAGTTACAGAAACTCATTTTCCTCATCTGAAAAAAGGGAGGAATTGCCACGAGATTAGAAGAAATCAATCATCGAAAAAATGAAATGAACTCTTTAGCTTAACCCTTTCACAGAGAAAGTCGACTTTTGTCGACAGAAACAAAATTTCCTTAACATGTGAATGTCGACTATAGTTGACGTGTTAAAATTTGTTTGTCCGTATCTTGGCTTTGTCGAGAGTAGTCGCCAAAGTTGTACCGTTCATTTTTTTTGTGTGTTCTATTGTTTTTGATAAACAATAGAAATCACACAGAAAACCTTTGGCGACTACAATCGACAAAACCAAGATACAAATTTTAACACGTCGACTATAATCGACATTCGCAGGTTAGGGAAATTTTTTTCCGTCGCCTTCCACAGTGAAAGGCTTAAAGTTCTACTTTTATGCAAGCTAAGTGCTAAAGGAGGCGGATGAAATTGTAAGTGAATGATGGAAGAAATAGTGGAATGAGAAACAGGGAAAAAACGAGAGAATCCCGAGAAAACTCACGGATACGATTTCGTCCACCACGAATCAATCATTGTTCCGATTCACAAGAAAGGCAACAAGATCGACTGTAATAATTATCAAGGCCAGTGGCGTATTTTCGATTTTGTTTCGGGGGGCTTTGCCTGGAAATGTGAAAATTCTGCAAGATATTTCATTTACTTTACTATAGTAAGTAAGATTTCGGGAGGGGCTTAAGCTCGGAAGCTCCCCCTTAAATACGCCACTGATCAAGGCATCTGTCTTCTGCCAACATGCTATAAAATTCTCTCAAACATAGCAAGACTGACGCCACACGCGGATGAAATTTGCTGGACATTATCATTGTAGATTTAGGTTCAATTGATCAATTAATTTATTATTAATCAATTTACCATTCGATTAATACTCGAAAAGAAATGAGAATATAATAATGAGGTTTTAATGGACGCTTGTAGGGACATGGGTTTAGAAGTAAATAGAGAGGAATCTAAATACATGGAAATTCGCTGGGATTATAATACTGCATATGGATATGTCAAAATATGAAATAATATTTTCGACAAAGTGGATACTTTCAAAAATGTAGCATCAACATTAGCAGACCAAAACTATATGTAAGAAGAAAATACATCTTGACTGAAAGCCGGGAATTCGTGTTGTTATTCAGTTCAAAATCTTTGATCTTCATGAATTATGCTGAAAAACTTGAAGCTTAAAATATTTATAAAACGATAACCATGCCTGTTGAACTATATAGTTGCGAAACATGGTCGCTTACAAGAACGCAGACAGAGTATTTGAGAATACAGTAGGTCATTCGTTTTATATTCGATCATTTTGATCATATTTGATCATATTCGAAATATCCATGGTAAATATAATCGCGTCATTCGCGTCATCTTATAGAGATCGATAACCAACACGAGGGAGTCATCTGTGCCCACATCTGCACCTGAGTAACTTGTACAGAGCTTTACTTGGTTTCTGAATCTGTTTCGGATTAGAATATTGTCTATTTGGTACTTTCACTACCTTCTGGTTTGCCCAAGATAAGGTATAGTTTTAAAAATTACATAAATTCAAATTTCTCGAAATGGGTGGAGGAACAAGTTCTACTTTTCGCGGTACAAATCGGTACATGTTGGATACAAATTTTTGGTACAGTTTTCATTCAAATTGGAAAGAAAAATGCGATGAGCAGGGCAGATTGACATCAAGCTGGCCCGCTATCAAAAATTCATATTTTCGAAATCGGTAGGGGTACAAATTCTAATTTTGGTGGTACAAATTGTTACATATTGGGTACGAATTTTTCGCACCATTTTTGTTCGAATTGGAAACAAAAATAAATTGTGCGGGTCAGCTTGACGTCAAGATGACCCGCCATTAAAAATTCAATTTTTTCGAAATCGGTGAGGGTACAAATTCTAATTTTAGTGGTACAAATTGGTACATATTGGGTACAAATTTTTGGCACCGTTTTTGTTCGAATTGGAAAGAAAAATAAATTGTGCGGGCCAGCTTGACGTCAAGCTGGCCCGCCATCAAAAATTCATTTTTTTCGAAATTAGTGAGGGTACAAATTCTAATTTTAGTGGTACAAATTGGTACATATTGGGTACAAATTGGTACATATCGGGTACAAATTTTTGGTACCGTTTCTGTTCGAATTGGAAAGAAAAATAAATTGTGCGGGCCAGCTTGACGTCAAGCTGGCCCGCCATCAAAAATTCATTTTTTTCTAAATTGGTGAGGGTACAAATTCTAATTTTAGTGGTACAAATTGGTACATATTGGGTACAAATTTTTGGTACCGTTTTTGTTCGAATTGGAAAGAAAAATAAATTGTGCGGGCCAGCTTGACGTCAAGCTGGCCCGCCATCAAAAATTCATTTTTTTCGAAATTAGTGAGAGTACAAATTCTAATTTTAGTGGTACAAATTGGTACATATTGGGTACAAATTTTTGGTACCGTTTCTGTTCGAATTGGAAAGAAAAATAAATTGTGCGGGCCAGCTTGACGTCAAGCTGGCCCGCCATCAAAAATTCATTTTTTTCGAAATTGGTGAGGGTACAAATTCTAATTTTAGTGGTACAAATTGGTACATATTGGGTACAAATTTTTGGTACCGTTTCTGTTCGAATTGGAAAGAAAAATAAATTGTGCGGGCCAGCTTGACGTCAAGCTGGCCCGCCATCAAAAATGCATTTTTTTCGAAATTGGTGAGGGTACAAATTCTAATTTTAGTGGTACAAATTGGTACATATTGGGTACAAATTTTTGGTACCGTTTTTGTTCGAATTGGAAAGAAAAATAAATTGTGCGGGCCAGCTTGACGTCAAGCTGGCCCGCCATCAAAAATTCATTTTTTTCGAAATTAGTGAGGGTACAAATTCTAATTTTAGTGGTACAAATTGGTACATATTGGGTACAAATTTTTGGTACCGTTTCTGTTCGAATTGGAAAGAAAAATAAATTGTGCGGGCCAGCTTGACGTCAAGCTGGCCCGCCATCAAAAATTCATTTTTTTCGAAATTAGTGAGGGTACAAATTCTAATTTTAGTGGTACAAATTGGTACATATTGGGTACAAATTTTTGGTACCGTTTCTGTTCGAATTGGAAAGAAAAATAAATTGTGCGGGCCAGCTTGACGTCAAGCTGGCCCGCCATCAAAAATTCATTTTTTTCGAAATTGGTGAGGGTACAAATTCTAATTTTAGTGGTACAAATTGGTACATATTGGGTACAAATTTTTGGTACCGTTTTTGTTCGAATTGGTAAGAAAAATAAATTGTGCGGGCCAGCTTGACGTCAAGCTGGCCCGCCATCAAAAATTCATTTTTTTCGAAATTGGTGGGGGTACAAATTCTAATTTTAGTGGTACAAATTGGTACATATTGGGTACAAATTTTTGGTACTGTTTTAGTTTGAATATGAAATTTGTGCGGGCCAGCTTGACGGACGTGTTTCTTTGGATATCAACCTCTACTGTCCTTGATAATCTAATTAAATAGTAGTAAAAAAATGGTGAACATGTACCGAATATTCTTGACATGTTAATGTTCCCCTAGGTTTGCTATCTATGAGATTCATTTTTGTAATTGTTCCGTAAATACGTTATTACTTGAAAATATTAAAGTAAGATACTTAAAACTTTTGCACTTTGAAGGGAAATGAGCGATTACAATATTAATGGAAAATAATAGAAATACTTGCTACCTTATAATTGTTTTACGCTACATGCAACATTTTGTGACAATTCCCTTCGTACATTTTCTGCCATCTATTGTTAAAAGTAGATAGTTGTCATGGGCAAGTCCGCATTTAGGTATTTTAAGCCCCTGGATCAAAGAAAATTTCCCGCTCCTTGTGCAACGATAGACACTCTCTCCTTATTTATTCGTGTTCAGTAAATATGGCAGCGTTCACATAACATTTAGCCACCAGGAACGGGACGGAGAATACAGAAACAAATGCATGAATTTAGTGACGACGCAAGCTTTAATTTCTTGATGGTAAAATGGCTCAGGGAGGGTTAAATGTAGACCCCGTGCGTACATTAATGGTACATAAACAGAAAAGTGTTTCTATTAAAAGTGTTTATTACATGATACAAAGAACGGTGGTAGCGTAATCGTTAAGATGTCTACCTGTTAAATAAGTGACCCGGCTTTGAACCCCGAGTAGAGGGGAAATTTATCTCATCCTACCTTCCTTCTAATGCCGCTCTAAGGAACACCAAGCCATTAAATGAGACAACCTGGGAAGCAAAGAAACCGGAACGTTGGTTTTCCACGTTTACATAAGTTGATGTCAAGAAAGTGTTGAACTGCCTTTTATCCCGTCCCGAAAAGGAGGAACTTTTACTAACCGTCTAAAGTATGTCACAAATCCGTGAACAAACAGACATTAATAAGGATCATTTTTTTGTTCTGATAAACTTTGAATTAGGCCTATTTTGAAAGCGAAAGAGAAAACACTTCTCTCAAGTTGTTGAATAACTTTTTTAAGGAAGCAGGAGTGGTCATATACGTACATATGGTAGCTCCACACACAGTACCAATTAATATAACATTTCTTATCTATGCTACATAAACACAATATGCCTTATGCAGAGTCATTCTGACGCTTTATTAGTGCCATACTAAAGAGTTCGACTAACACATGTTCCCTGCAGTAGTCAGGCCTTTAGTATGACGCTAATCATACGTCAAAACGACTCTGCATAAGGCCCAATATGTCTTACATTGCACTAAATATTGTATGCCCGTCAATCCCAAACTCATAACACAGTTATGTAATTACTTTAGGACTTCGTTCTACAGACAACCAATAACGCAGAAATCGACATCTATTAGCAGGACTTCATTATCAGGAGATGATTGATGCATGCAGGTTTACTTTTGGTGCACCACTCGAAATAAATGTTGAAAAATTAGAATTATTTCACTAATTTCCTTCTTATTGTTTCCTGAATGATTTGTGCTGGGTGACATCAAAATATCTGGGTGACATGGCTTAATTAAAATTCAAGTAGGATATTATAAGCAATTGTCGAAAAATCACAATTCTTTTACAATTTGCGTATAAATATGGCGTTTGAAGGTATGCATAAAAACTACATTGCAAAAAACACAAAACAACCTATGCTAGGTGCCTTCTAAACAGCACGAATGCTACCTAACCGATTCAGGGCAGAGCGAAGCTGGGGGCTAGGTTCGTCAACGAAGGTGGGTATACGCATAAGTGAGGGTAGTGAAAACGAGTGGGTTTTGGCAATGATACGAATTTCAGTAACACTTGTCATGGTTTCATACTAGTAGCGCTCCACTTGTAAACATAAAATACAGCTTCTGTGCACTGTGCAGAAATATACCGCCGGTGGAAAATAAGTTTTTAATACAGCCATCTTTCATACGCACTCACTTATTTTATCCATCGTAAACTACTTGTAATGATTTTACAAAATTAACTCTACACTTGTAAATATAAAATACAAGTGTATTAATTTAACTCTATCGCTTGCAGATAGGGATGGGCACGAGCGAGTTCGAGCGAGTTTTCATTGAAACTCGACTCGACTCGAAACAGACATTTTTGAGCTCGACTCGAGAACTCGGCCCGAAAAATTTTCTCCAACTCGACTCTCAACTGAAGTCGAATTTCGATCGAGTTTCGAGTCCAGTCGAGCCACAATGAACCAAATCGAGTCAAATGATGTGTATAGTTTCAAGTACTTTCTTCAAGTATCCTATATAGACAATTTAATTAGTAGCAATGATACTTACTACTATTACTGCAGCTTATTATTATTATTATTATTATTATTATTATTATTATTATTATTATTATTATTATTATTATTATTATTATTATTATTATTATAAAAATACAATGTACAAACATGAAAGATAGGCGGTTTGTGTCTGAATATTAAAACCTAGTTTACTGCCGACATCGGTAGTCGTGAAGTCTAGGAGACAAAGACATCGTTCAGGAAGTTCTGGGTTTGAATTCCACAGGAGCAAGTATTCGAGCTCCAGTCAAAAGTTGTTAAAGTTGTAGGGCGCCGGCCAAATATGTTGAAAACTGCTTGGCCCGGGTTTAGGGTTGTCAACGGCTCGAGCGACTCAGCTCGCAACTCATTCACTATTGAGGCGAGCCAACAGATCACCCAACCGAGCCGATGGCTCACTTGATCCGAAATGAACCGTGCTGATTTCTCACTCCAACTGAGCGGCTCACCTGAACCGAGTGTGATTTCAAAAGTAGATAAAACGAGCTGAACGAGCGAGCCATTTATCAAACTCGACTCTACTCGAAACTCGACCTAAAAAAAATGACTCGACTCCGAACTCGACTCGAGAAAATTGCACTTGACTCGATTCGAATTAGCATAGAGTTTCGAGTCGAGTCGAGTTTTAGCTCGACTCATGCCCATCCCTACTTGCAGAAATTTGTTATTTACAAATATGTCTTTTCATGCAAAGTATTGAATTTGTGTTTTTGTAGATCTTTTCAATGTGTGATGCGTCAAAAGTAAACCAGCACCAGTTGATGTTTATTATTAGGATTTTTATATGTCTCTAGTGATGTCTCTTGTTCTTTTCAAAAACATCTTTCTATGTTTAACCTCTCTCAGATTTTTTTCCTTTAACCATTTCTCTCTTACATATTACTTTACCATTTATTACATTTCTGTAATAAACTTATACATTTATAAAACCAATATTCCGCTACCTTATTCAACATGATTAATTTACTTCGTTGTCTCTCTTCTTCGCTATTTTTAAAATAAGAATGCCTGTTTGTGTATATATACTCTCTGGCTTCTTATTCCTCGTCCTTGAATTTGGAATCAGATTTCTACTTTCTTCGACCCTCCCACGCTCCTCTTTCACTACTTATCTTCTCTTTACGTAATATACTCATATAAATCTAATTTGACATAATTAACTTAACCCAATTTGTAATTCAGTAGCGCAACATTAATAATAAATTCTAAACTACCACAATATGAGGCTTATCTTCTTGCATTAGTACTTCTCGGGCTGCCTCCAATACTATTTATATTATGACCATATAAGTTGAGGCAAATGTCTGTCAGGCTAGCTTCATAAATTGCTTCTTCCGTAATTTTGGTCTTTAATGACGTTTCTCAGGTATCTACTTAAAGTAATTCCCTGAGTCGAAACACATTTTTTGATGAAATTATATTCGATTACAAAACTTCTTGAATGCCTTGGCATACCTCTAAAACGTGAAGTAATGTTCCCTCTTCGGTCCGTCGACCCGGTAAAACTTGAAGTAGCCCTCACAGCTGTAATTTTAATAATACTGTGGGATTCGGTACTGACCAGGTGGAGGTGAGCTTCTCTTGAAAGCATATTTATATATATTTGTAGATTTTTCTCAAACATAGCGTTGTTTCTTTGTTCGTTACGTAGCGTCGGTTGGTTGCTATAAACGAAACATAAATTCAAAGGAAGGGGGGTCACTCGAAACTAAGGCCCGTCGTTCAACTAACCGTTGCATTTCTGCTGCCGTTCTGATCCTGACGGATTTGACCAGGGAGATGGCCATTTTTTCCTGTTAGGAACACCAATATTTAGACAGGTGAATGTATTTCAGATTTGTATATTTGTACGTCCGAAATAACTATATATATATTGCGAACATATCATGAATCGAGGCGGACTCCTGAATTTCGTAAAACCCGATTATGTTAGAAATTAGCCTGGGAAAGGAAAATGAACTGCTTACGAATATAATATTATACTTTTTAACGTTGCTACAACGGTAAAATCTGTATTGTAAGAACTGGAAGGAGATTTCGGAATTGGTTTTCCTGTTTTAACATTCTGTTTTAACACATGCACGATAAGAAAAGACTATAACACAAGCTCAGATGCAACACTTGTGCAAAAACCGCGTAAATGTAATGAAAACGTATTATGTGTTATATTGATTGGTTTATAAATGTGTACTTGCTAGTCTATATCTTTGACATAGGTTTGTAGTGTTAGCTTTTTCTAAAACATTTTCTCAATATTACTGAGTGGTAGAGAAGCTGTAATCGTGAATTGCAGCTCTTGTAAACTACTGTATATCATTTAGCATATGGGATATGGAAGATTAGAAAGAAGTTAGGGTCTCATGAGCTAAAGTTAACTATCATCAGGAGGCAAAAACATACGCTGATGGAGGAAAAAACAGTGGTACATACACTGCCCTACAAAACTTAAGCAACCCCAGAGAACGTGGGATAAGTGAC
This sequence comes from Thermobia domestica, assembly GCF_964235325.1. Classification (NCBI taxonomy): domain Eukaryota; kingdom Metazoa; phylum Arthropoda; class Insecta; order Zygentoma; family Lepismatidae; genus Thermobia; species Thermobia domestica. Next base: position 73,475,204 of record NC_137468.1, read on the forward strand.
GTAAGAAACCCATTAAACACTGGTAGGAGGCACGCATATACAAAGAAACGCACAGACAAGGCGAGGTACCGCTATAGCGTGTGCGTAGCACCGTCGCAACCGCAGCGAACAGACTTTGCCACGAAGCGTACACAGTTGTGTCCGAGGCTGCAAGCAGTGTGTTGGTGGTTTCTGTGTAGACACCTTGCTATGGTTGGCAGACGACATTTGAATAACGTTGACCACGGGCGAATAATTAGGAGATTGGGACTAGGTCCATCCCAAGTGGGTATGGCGCAGAAATTCAATGTGAACAAAACTATTGTGTCAAGGCTGTGGAATCGGTTTCAAAATGGACGTACAGTCAGTAGATGTCATGGAGGACGTCGTCCGAGGAAGACATCGGCCGCCGATAACCGGTTTCTCACATTTGCTGACACACTTGACCGTTAAGCGTCATGCTCTTAACTGGCAAATGATTGGTTTCAGGCGACTGGACAACGTGTTAGTCATGAAACTGTTCGTTGGCGGCTCAGTACAGCAATACTGTATGCCAGATGGCTTGTGCTGCGTGTACTATTGAAACGGAAGCACAAACGTGAGCGGTAAAACATGGTGTCAGGAACGTGTTGCATGGGAGAACACAAGTGGGGGCCCAGTATGTTCTTCGATGAATCTCGATACAGCATTTTATCTGATTGTGGTCAGACATTACTGTGGAGAGGGCCACACACGCCAGGAACACGCTATAACCCAAACTTCATTACTGAACGGCCGTTCTTTGACGGTGGTTCCATCATTGTGTACGGTGCCATGGCCTAGATTCAGACTTTATAGACTCCCTGTAGTTATGGCACGTACTTTACTTTGCCCTACTCTTGCGGACGTTTACACCATGTTGCAGACAAATGGACATCACTGTTTGCTTTAGGGATGCTCATATTACACACGCTTTCCTTTTTGTGTGTATTCACCCGTTCGAGCCCAGTACTTTCCTGAGTAAACTACGCAAAAAAGCGATAGGAAATTTGGTGTTGATAAAGCCATGATGACAGGCAGTGGCGTATTCACGATTTTGTTTCGGGGGGGGGCTTTGCCTGAAAATGTTAAAATTCTGCAAGATATTTCATATACTTTACTATAGTGAGTAAGATTTCGGGGGGGCTTAAGCCTGGAAGCCCCCCAAATACGCCACTGATGACCGGTAAACATCGAAGAAATTTGCGGATATGTTACTTTTGGACCCATTACTACTTACACAATGAAGACAAACTTCATTATATTTGTTCAGATATAAGCATTGAAGAAGTGTTTATTATAACATATTTGTACTATTACATTTTAATATTTTTTTTGAGATATTGTGAATTCCTTTAAAATTTGAAGGAAGAATCTCTTCAACATCTTAGTTTAATAACAGGATATTTAATAAGAGCATTAAGAAACAATATTTTGAATGCTAATAATTAATTATGGTTTCAAATTACGTTCCTATTTTTTATCAATGTTGTTACAAAATATCTCATGTCATCTATTATTCTGAGTCTGGGTAACTCTTAATAAAATAATTTTACATGTTAGTTAATTAAGGTTATCATTACATTCCGTTTTGACCGCATCAGTCCCTGCTTGAAGGCTGATGGTTTGAGTGTCCCCTTGGTTTACATTTTGTCTCAAGTTTTTGTGTCGTCATATGTGTGGGCTACCTCAGCGTATTTGGGTCCAAATTGTTAAAATGGTAGTGGTTTAAATAAACTACCTGATATCGTCACTTGTAATATGGAGTGATTTAAAAATACACCATTGGCGTTGTTTTGTGTACAGTTGCCAAATAACTTCGTTTACAAAAAGATTTTTTATTAGACGGAAAAGACAATTATGAGAAATAATAAAGTATGAACTACAAGTGATTACAAGGAACGAAATACTACCGGCAAAGAAAAGGAACATCGTAGATTAAAGTATTGAGATTTGGCAACCGTGCTTCCTGAACGACAGAAAAGCAGGTTGCAGAAAGTATCATATGTTCAATAAATAAGAGTTGTGATATTCCATGCATGATTAGTTTTTTGGAATAATGTTTCAAACGTACGTACTGCGTTTACTTTCTGAGTTTTGTAACTCTAAAGCAAAATGCAGTCAACGTTTGAAATATCAGTCTACTAAAATATACACGGAGGGGTGTGTGAAATGTCTTATTTGTTCAGTCACGAACATCTAAGAACTATGTGGATGGATTATACGGATTATACTTAAATATTTATGACATCCTTGCAAAACAAAATACGTGATAAAATTTATCGTATACATGTAGATGCATATAATCTATGTGTAAGTAACCAAACGGCTAAAGAAAATATTTTCATCCTTAAAATTCAAAGGTTCTTCCAAGTGTATCTTGATGGTCAGTTACACTCTTGTTATGCATGAGTTTACGAAAAAGCTACAAATCATACATTTTAATTTTCACTCTTGGGCAGGGTAGAAACGTTTATGTAGGCCGAATCTGGACTACAGGTAGGAATTTTGACATTATTTTTTTTTACAGGATATAATTTATTATTCCTATGTACCGTAGTCAGTAACTAATTCAATCTTTAACTCCCATCTTGCTTCCTATTAGTAGACCTGGGGAAAATACTTGAATTCTTTTCTGGAATGTTTGGTTGCTCTGCAAAGTCAATTTTTGCAGTTACTTATATTCGTCTGGGGTTAAATTCCAAAGTTGGGCGTCCGTTTCCAGCGACATTTTTAAAATTTACAGGAAAGATATGGATAATTTGATCGTTTGTGTGCTTGATAACATATAAGAGTCTCGAAAAACCTGTTTATTTGTTATATATAAGCGGTTATAAACATGGGACTATACGGCGAGCGGAGGGAACTACTTGGCGCAAGGTAACCGAACAGTTGCATTGTGGGAAAGAAACGAGCATTTATGTTATCAACATGGCGAATGTACAAGGGCAATGAACTAGCAGTTTTAACATTTGTGAAGCAATACGTTGATAACGAGCAAAATCTTTTAAAAGTTTGTGAAGAGCACGGATTAATAAACCTAATAACAAATTGCAGAAAGTGTGGAAAGAAGATAACAGCGAAAAAACTTGACAAAAGCGGACGCCCAACTTCGGAATATATGCCTTCGTCTGTTATATCACTGACATAACGCTGACTGGCATACTTATCTCCGTTATTGTATATTTTTTTGGCAATATAACAAAAGGGGTCCAGATTTCTAAGTTTTCAATTGTTAAATATGCTTTCATTTGAATTTAATTCAAACATTTTGGTATTATTAATGAAAATTACACCACTAGTTGGTAATAATGAAACTAGTAAATAATGAACCGACATCTATTTAGCTGTTGTTCAAATAATTTACTATAAGAATATTAAGGCTACATTTGATAGCACTTAAATTATGATCTTTTTAAACTGTATTCATATCTTGTCCATTTTCATTTGTTGCCGCATTTTCTGCGCACAGAACCGATAATTATCATAACATAATAGGGCATCATCCCTTCTAAACTATATACCTAATTCATAAATAGCTTTTATTCTGATGAAGCCAACGTCTAATATAAAACAAACATATCAAACACTGATACAGCAAAACATTAAAGTAAGACTAATATATACGGGATATATATACGGATTTGAAAAGGGATGTAGCGTAATTTTGGGAATTATACTATAGGTGATTCTGAGTAATATAGAATATACAAATACGGAACAGATTTTGAACGGTTACCGGGAATCATATGAGCCTCGTCAAATCTACAATAGCAGTTACGTACGCTACTAAATAATATCACATTACGTCACAAATTAGAATATGGATCCAGATACTGACCAGTGGCGTCATTCCAGATTTTGCCAGGGGGAGGGGGACAAGATTGTCCAGCAACATAAGAATTTCACTTCTTTTTGCTAGTCTATTAGTATAATTTATTTAAAAGCATGCGTTTCTCAACTCGGGAGGGATATTGCCTTACATTGCCCTTCCCCAAATTACGCCTCTGATGCTGGCTATTGAGTTCATGAGCTGCAATACCTTCTCTATGGGGGACAATTTGTCCACGGACATAAGGGTTTTATGTTTTTCATTAGTATACAATTTATTAAAAAGCATATGAATCTCAAACTATGGAGGGGGCAATTGAACCCCCTACGGTCCCAAAATGACGCCACTGTACATTATAGTAAATATAGTATTTTGAGGTTTAAATTTAATCCATGACTGTATTTAAAATTAGCAGTTTCATTTTCCTCCACAAAAACACGAAAGCATAGAACAATTGAGGTTGGTTTGTTTTAAAATGAAAACATTTCCATCTCCAGTTTTCTACCAAACTGATCTTTTAACGGTTTCCTGAATCTATGGTACAAACTCTGTCGAATTACACAATAGTTTCTATGCAAACGGAAATGTTTTTGTTAAAATTTACAATATGAAATTAGTTACGTCTATAAGAAAGAAATATACCCTCCATGCTTACTCACTTCTACCGTAAAACTAGCAATTGTAGATCATTCCATCCCGAGGATTGAGAAACCGTTCAAGGTCAATTTAAAAAAAAGTAATAAAAAATGAAATGTTCCAGTTTGAGAATAATCTCCTATTTGGAACTATTCATATTGTTAGACGAAAGAAGAAAATCAGAATATACAGGGCGTCCATAAAGTCCGTTGCCACCCCGTATATCTTCGAAACGACTGCGAAAATGACAAAGCGTAGAAACAGGTTGCAATTGTGTTCTTTAGAAGTTTCACCCCAGACCCTCCAAATAGCGACTTGAAACTTTCGGCAAAACGTACTCTTGTGGAGACACTTCCAACGATATATTACTCGACCCGCTTTGCCATTTGAAATTTTCTACTTGATCCCACGTACCTTTATATGGGAGTATCTGGGATGGATATTTTATAGCTCAAAATTCGAGTCCTTAACAATAATGACGGGTGTGTTTTTGAGTTTTGTCATATTCGCAGTCAATTCGAAGATACACGGAGTGGCAACGGACTTTATGGACATCCTGTATATGTAGACTACACGTACAGCACTCTAATTTTATAAACTAGTAGAAAAAACGAAATACATAGAAAATGGGATCTGGGACAAGCCTATATTTTTCAGTAGGTATGTCGATGATTGCTTTGGGATATGGAAAAGTACTCGGAGGCAACTTACTAAATTTGTGAAGGAAATAGATCAAGAGAAGGGCATAGAACTGGAATTGAAAATAGAGGAAGATAAGCCATTGTGTTTTTAGATATGAAAATAAGCAGGCAAAATGACAAGTTGGTCACAGAATGGTTCCAGAAGAAGTGTAAATCAGGGAATTTCTGTCATAAAAGGAGTGGTGTTGATTGATCAACAAAGAGAAATTTTATAAAAACTATGGAGGAGAGGATCAAGTGGATAAGTTGTGACAAAAGGAAGGCAGAGGAAGACATAGATGAATTTCACAATCAATTGGAGACCAATGGATATGATAAAAGAAAGCTAAAAATGGAAAGGATAAGAAGAAAGAACCAGAAAAGTAAGAAGAAGGAATATAAGAAAGAAGAAGATGGAGAGGAAAAAAGAAGCTATGGCGGGGAATAGAAAATTTAGGGGAAGATACTGAGATAATCAAGAGAGTTCTAAAGAAAATAGAGAATATTTCAACATACAGGAAAGGGAGTAGAGGACTATTGGATGTGTTAAGAATGAAGAAAAAAGAAGAAAGAAAGAGGAAAGCCGAGAGGAGCAGATGAAAAGAAGAAAAGTGGTTTATAAGATAAGGTGTGGTGATTGTAATAGCTGTTATATAGGTGAAACGGGGAAAAAACTAAAAGAACGATTAAAGCAACACCAAGATGATGTGAGATTGAAAAGAGAAAGAAATACCATATTTAAACATGTAAGGGACACGGGACACAATATTAATTGATGCGAGAGTGAAGTGTTAGCAAGGGAACAAAGAACGTTAATAAGAAAGTGGAAGGAGGCCAGGTTCATTGAAAAAGAGGAAAGATGTGTTATGAATTGGAATAACAGGACTTAAAATTGACGAGCAGTGGGGCAAGTTATTGGAAAGTCTCAATTTGTAGCTTATTTTCCACTGGACCAGGGAGGATCTTGGCGTTTAGTTTCAATTTTGATCAACTTATATTATGATTGGCTGATTCTTTATTTTCAGAATTTTTCGTGTTTCCATTATATAATATGTCTTAAAAGAATTTAAAATTTTTCTTAACCTTAATCTATATCTATCTATCTATCCACTATCTATCTATCTATCTATCTATATATATCTATATCTATATCTATATCTATATCTATATATATATATATCTATATATCTATATCTATATATATATATATATATATATATATATATATATATATATATATATATATATATATATATATAATGAAAGTGACTATGTTTGTGACTCGTAATAACTCTCGAAAAGATCGAAAATGACCGATATTTGTATCGAATCCATAGTTTTCGGGGGGTCACTGAGATAAACAGTGACACTTCCGATACCGCAAAATGACACGTATTCTTCGCGTGCGATGAACTGGTATTCAGCTAATGTATATATATATAATTGTCATTTATGTTATTGGTACATAATAAGTCGTAAGTATCTAACATCATTCCTCTTTGAAAAATATTTCATTAAATGAGTTACTTAAAATATGTTGTTTATTTATGCTATTATATTATATTTTTTTATTGTATCGATGATTATTTTATTTTTTTGTCTTGTTTCAGGTAAGTTCGTCATTTATTCAGAATATTGTCGATTATATTTCAAACGATACTGTACGTGAGTATTCCTAAGAATTTTATTATTTCTTATTTATTAGACTTACTCATTAATATGATCAAACATATAATTGTTTTGTTAGATTTAAACACAATTAATCTATTTTTAATGCTTTTTATAGTTGTATTTTTCCATCGATTTTCGGCTAGTTAAATAAAACCCTTTGTATTCTTAATGACATTTTAAAAAATCACGGGTTTACGAACGACAATGTTGAGGTATCTCCATTCTTGAAGCCGTTGGCTGGCTATAAGTCCAGATGTACAGTAGCTACTTTATTTCGACCTAGTTGTCGTCAAAGACTTACAGTGATCATCAAATAAACAAATGTGTCAAACTATCCTGGAAAGGGTCTTTCACTCTTTCATAATCCACTTCTTTAGAAGCACACGTGTCCTATTTAAGTAGATTATTTTTTTAAGGAAAAATCTGTCAACACTAAAATTATTTTGACTTTCAATTTCCTAATTTTCAAATAAATCGACAATGTATTGTTCTTACTCGTAATCGAAAATTTGCCATAATTTTACAATTTGATTTTCAGAAATGAAAGCTGGTATTTTCTCCGAATTTAGATGGAGCTTTGGTTGATATTAGTCAGGCACTCGACTTACTAGACAAAACAAATTATGATTTTGTCACCTTCTTAACCTATGCATTGAACATTAATTGTACTTTTCTCTAGATAATTATTCATCATAATGAAGATATTGACTGATCAGATTATTTTAAGTCATAAAAGATATAATATCAGGTTATATTTAGATTAGATTATCAATGAATTTACAACTAAATTATCCTTTTCTTTTGAAAAGTGTTGCTTAAAGTCTAAAAAATTATATTTCTTTCATGTCTAACAGCAGAAGGAAGTACTTGCTTACTTAGCTACTATTAAAATAATACTAATATAGCCATAAACGAAACTTGCATAAATTCTATTGACTAAGAAAATAGGATTTTAGATTTCTAGGCTTTTGGCATCTAAGGCCATTTAGCCCGTCACGTTTTGAGGGATGACGTCCCTCTGCGAGCACACTATCCTGGGAAAGGGAAGGAAGCAAGAATTGAGGAAGGAAGGAAGCGGCCTGGGACCTATAAGTTAAGTACCACCCCGGCATTTTCCTGGTGTGACTAAGGAAAACTCAGGGAAACCTCATTCAGGGTGGCTGGCCTGAAAAAGCGTTGTACAATTTTTCGACCGAGTGGCCCCACCGGGAATCGAACCCGGGACCGCTCGCACCAAAGGCGAGAGCGTTAGCGTCTACGCTACGCGGGGCCACGACTAAGAAAATAAATTAACGTGGGCCATACCAAAATGAAAATTACTTATATTCCGAACACCTTTAGGAATACTAAATTATATTTAGGGAAACATCCATGCAAACTTACTTTCTTAAATATAGATCCGGATACTGAAAGATGGATGGAAATTGGATCATGTATCATAGAATAATGGATATTTCGAGAAATCTTATAAATGTACCAACTACATCTGCAATTTAGTATATTGACTGTAATTCAAACTCATCTTTATGTAACTCAAACCACTTGTCGAGAGTACTTTGGTCTGCTTCTGATTGAAAAATTGCTATAACGGTAAAATCATCCTCAACAGACTTTTTAGTAATCATAGTACCTAAAAAAATCTTAAAGGATTGCACCAGCCTAGTTATCATATCCAGAAAATTACCTTTAATGTTGAGGTTTTGCACTTTTAGGTTCAATAATTATTTTGTCACTTGGAAAGTACGATAGGCCATTATAAATATCTCGACATGAGTTATTTCTTTCTTAATTGCTTATACACCAGATCATTGAATATTGAACTATATTCTACGAATGCAGAAAATTAACATTGATGTAATTAAAAATAGAGAATCTCAGAGCTTGATGGTATCTATCGACCATCTCCTCGCACTATTGGATAATGTCTATTCAGTGATTCATTATGGATATTTTAAATTAATTGTAATATTTTAACCGTACTCACCATAACTTTACTACGATTCTCGATTCATGATCTATAAGGAGCTAAATCCTAATGGCGTAAGTCATACAGACAGCGGTCATAAACTAAACGGAGATAAATCCAGAGTAAAAGAAGTCCTTTCACCCACGGTCGCAGTACATAGTTGGGATTTGAAACTCAGACATTTAGGTTAGTATAAATTTTAGAATCATATAGCAGCGTAAACCATAACATAATTTTCCAACCCCATAACTAAACTTGAATCAGTCCCGCAAATATATCAGTCCAGCTATTATATTGAATCAGTCCCGCAAATGGCTGGGACGAAATTGGAATTTTACCATATTTGTGTAACGATTTAACCACCATGACTGCAATTAAATAACTGTGTAAGACTTCACACATCTATCACCATGGCATAGGTGGCGGGTTTCGAACCAAAAGACCAGCACTCCGCGAAGTCAATACGTACTTATGGCAATATTTTGGGGATGTGCATTTTTAGCATTTGATGTATAACTTGCCATAGAGATATACGATCTTTACCTAGTTAGTGTATGTGACACATATTGCTTAGAACGAACATCATAAGAAAATGTTAAAACTTGAGAATGTGTTTTAGTGAATGCTTTTGAATAACGTGGTTATGTATGTGTTGTATGTGTATGTGTTACGGTAATATGTCTGCATGGCAAGATTCTTTCATTCACCTTGCTCCCATTTTGCTGAATTATTGTTCTTTCGTTGAACACGAAATAATTCTCTTCATTGTTATAGCTAAATCCTTGTACAGTCAAAGTTCTGTTTTAAAGGACAATACTACTGCCCTCTAAATCTAAGTTTCAAAGTTCTATTGTCCACGTTAGAGGGTTAGTTCAAGACTGACAAAACGATCGACCACCGACTCCATTTTCAAATAAATATGATATCTTATATTAGGCCAATTCTCTGACCTGTTACCGGTGTAAACACAGAAACAGTGAACGATCTTACTTACATCAAAAGATTCACAGTTTGCGAAAAATTCGTTGACGTGTGAGAGAGTCTATCCATTGGAATTTGTGTAATGAAAAAATGTTTAAATCATCTATTACATACCGTAAGAGCTAGCACATAAGCAATATCTAACACATACGTGAGTTGACGTAACACAATACAACTTAGGTTATATTCTTAGATTCTCAGACGACTAACTATCCTTCCGCCTTGTTCATACTATAGAGACAAAATTAAGATCAGCTTTTAATCAATATAAAAGTTAAATAAATGGTATCATAGTATCACAATATGGGAAACTTTCTCATTTTTTTCCCAATAATTCAAACCCAACCTATAACAATATTGAAACTTCTCAAGTAATAATCAATTTCGGTAATCTAGCTCAATATTTTACGTTATTCTTTAGTTTCTCTAACTGTAAGACGAAAATTAACCATATATAATCTATGACCATCAGGAAAATTTACTATTTTTCAACAGTAAAAGAATTATCCAAATTGCTTGATTAGTACAAAAAAAAATTCATGAACACTTACCTCACTCGGCAAACTCTCCCAATATGCTGAATATTTTTTTTTTAATGTTATCGACTAAAAATCACGTATTCTAAATTAACACTATTCACAATCTGAAAATCTTACTCATAAAAATTAATATCAAATTGTAGGTTAAATAAAATAAGTATCCACGAATCATAATTATGAATTTAGAATGACATGAACTGAATAAAAAAAAAAAAAACTCCGATCAGCATATCGGAAATTGAAATTTTCCTTGACAATTTCAAGTAAAGACCATCTGAACGGACGCATTATTATCCCTATAATTTTGAAACGCAGTAAATACGTTAGATAAGTTATTACTTAGTGATAAGAAAAAGTGTAGTATCTTAATCGACAACGAAGAGCGAATTAATTTGTTACATTTATTGTTAATTTTTACTTCGAAATTCGTCTAGTAAGTATGAGTAAAACTAGAAATACCTATTGAAGAACTTCTTCAAGATGTTAAATGTGAGGCACTGACAGGCCCGTATCCACAGGGGGTCTAGGGGGCTGCCCCTTAAATTTTTACTGGAAATTAGCCCCCCCCCCTAAAATTTTCACGGTAGGCTTGAAATGAACTATAATATGGTAATGATCTATAATATGGTTGGATCGCACCCCCGTTACCTCTATCGCCTCCTTTTACATTTTGGGGCTCGCTATGAGCCTGAGCACCGATTATCCCAAGATTTATAACACTGGTTCAAACAACATCAAATACTTACAAGTATCATAATTCTTACATTTGACTCTCAAACTTTACCAGCGGAGATTGAAATGTGTTATCTAAAATTAAAAAGCGGAAGTCTGTATTCCATCTATAAAGCAATGTACCAAATGTCATTTTGGTCATATCTTACGCACTATCTGTCAAACAATTAAATATACACCTGACATTCGTACACCGTGGGAGAACTAAGTTATTCAAAGTTATAGTTTTGCTGGAAGAGACAATAAAAGTCTGGAATACATTCCGTAAGAGGGCAGAAGCTGTAAATGCAAATAATGCATAGTGTAGATACAGTGATAACACAATAGAAATACGAAATAATGTATGAAACAAAGAAAAATATCATAGAAGATTCGAACTGGGGACAGAATTCGAGTACAGTAAAGGCATCACACGCAAAAGAAAGAAAGGTTACTAGTAAACAAGAAAAAGGTGGACAGTAACCAAATTAGTTTGTCAATATAGGTACAACAAAGTCGTGTGTCCCAGCAACCAAGCCAAAAAGGTTAACGAGAGAAGATGATTGCAACCTTGCGTTACAGGTTAATATTGCTAGGTTACAGTGTAATAACTCACAGGGTTACGCTAACCGATCACGTAGTTACCACTATCGATCATAGTCTGCAACCGGTAACCTAGTTGCCATGGTAGAAAAAAATGAAATGAAATCTTTCAGTTTTACGTCCCACGGTTATGCCGGTTAGGCTAAAGGAGACGGTGATGATGATTAATGAATGAAATGGTGGAATGAAGACAGTGGGAGGAAACGGGAGAACCCCGAGAAAACCCACGCACACGGATGTTTGTCCACCACAAAGTTCACTTTGCGGGGGCTGGGATCGAACCCGGGACCCCAAGCACCAGAGGTGAACGCTCTACCACTGAGCCACCGCGGCCCCTGCCATGGTAGAACAACCGACTACTCGGTCAAAGAAACAGGGTGCGTCAACTTCCTAACCGCTTGTTATCAATATTTTGATTAACATAACAAATTAATTAGATAATTTGTATTATTCCTTCAATAACACCTTTGATGGGAACCAGTGATGCCAACCTGAAACGTTATAAAATCCCATTCCGAGAGGCAGAAATTCCCATTTTGCTTTTGAATTTCCCACGATATACTAATATTAAAAGTTTCAAAACTTTGAATACATGAACAATAAAGTTAGTGTATATCAGACATTTTCTTCAATATATGAGTGAATGATTCACAAATTCCAATTGACTGGTTTATTAAGAAACGCATGCATACATATTTCCCTTAAGAGCCTGCCTCACTAAAAATAATACAAAATTAACCATTTTTCTTTTGCTTGATTATTCATCAATGAAAGAAATGCAAGTCACCATAATCATAGATAATGCTATTCTACAACAGAAAATATTGCCAGAAAATATTAACAGTGAACTACTTTTTAAATAATAGTTGTATTTATTTTGTAATAAACAAAATAGTTTTAACATACAGTTATTAAAACTAAATAATAATGTTAATTAAAAAGTAGTTCACAAGAAACCAAAACAACATGATACGTAATCAAATGCAGTTGAGTTTGTTCCTCTAGTCGCTGCCTTAACTTAGATTTTAGGGAAATTGTTTTTCTGGCAACACTGCAATTTCTATGGATGGCAACACTGAGCATTTTTCAGGTTCATATTTTCTGTTGTAGAATAGTATTATCTATGATTGTGGTAACTTGCATTTCATTATCTCCTTTCACTGATGAATAATCAAACAAAAGAAAAATGGCAAATTTCGTACTATTTTTAGTAAGGCAGGCTCTTAAAAATGCTAATGAAAATAAGTATTTGTTATGAGCTTAATATTTCCGTCACGCTTTTGTGCCATGATTAGAGGTCTGCGCGGATACAAAATATCGCATCCTCATCTGTACCGCATCCGCACCCACATCCGCAACATCTTTATCCGCATCCGCAGATAATAAGGTAGCAAATATATACAACCTACATATTCTATAATACACGTAGTTTTCTGAATCAAACGAAACAATATATTATATCAGTTTCTTCGTGATCAAATACCAACTACGATAAATAAAATGCAATATGCACCGTGCTGATACAAATTAGAAATTAATGAACGATTTATGTACTTACCCAAGATCTTCAAATGCAGATATCGGTCCAAAATAATGACACGTAGGTAATATCACCTCAATCGACTAATATTAGAGCACGTCACTAAGTTTTTAAACTTCAATACTCATTAAAAAAAATGGGTATTTGTTCTAAACACAACGGCGAAATAAAAATAATCGTTATTAAGAAATAAAAATTAATCACAGGACCGCAAACACATCCACATATCCCGAACTGACACTAGCACCAGTAATTGCACTAAATTTAAAAAATAACTGACGAAACTAACAACGCAATACAATGCATGCTTTCACGACCAAGCTCCTTCGTGGCTAAGCGGTTAGTGTACGCGCCTTTGGCGTAGGAGACCCGGGTTCAATTCCTGGCGGAAGCTCATGTGGTTCGGATTCCACGTTAATCAATAGGTGCACGTCTCAGATAGCCTCGCTGCTGAACGGGACGTTAAACTCAAAATCAACTCAAGCTTTCGCGACCACGCTTTTACTGAAACTAGAAGTGAAAATAACTTCGAATACAAATAGGAAGTCTATACCTTTAATTTCGGGAAGAGACAACAGATGAAGTTTAGAATTTACTGCTTTTCTTTGCAGCCCCCACTCATTGTTGGACACATTTAGGGTAGGAGAAACAACGCATTGGTTGTTCTTTCTTTCTTTACCAGAGGCCCAGAACATACATACATATACACATACACACAAGAAGAAAGAAAGAGAGAGAAACAATTCCTGTTATAAAACTCCAGTCCCTCGGAATGTTCATTGAGGTCCATAGTACCTCTCCGAAGAGAGAAATCTGTGGGGTCGCAAATGTGCATTCAGTATCGGCTGTACTTCAAAGGAAACAGTGAAGATTTTTTTTTAAGAGAGAGGGAGAGAGGAAGATGAGCATATGATGTGATTTGTTTACTATTTCGGTGACCTACGCGCTACTCCAGTTTGTCACAAAAGGCAAAGATAATTCTGCTGACCAGTTTTCAGTTTATGGAAGGGGATGCGGTGTTTTAAATTAGGGTTTTGGTTCCTGACCTCTCAGACTAAAAAAAAAACTTTATTTGAAGACATTTCTTCCTCTTCAAGGCGAATGGTCTGAAAATTTTCAGCTTTATCAGAGGGACTTTGGCGGCAATTATTTTTCTTTTTTACAGCAAATAGCGGTACTTGAGGAGTAGCGATGAAGCCTGTCGTTTCTTTCTGTTTAGGTCAGAGATGTCATTCATCTATAAAACGGCTGCTAAAAATATTGAAAACAACAATAAAAGGACAATTTTCTCGTGTCATTTTTTGTCCTTTTGCTGTCACTGAGTCACAAGCTTCAAACACACTTGTATTTTGTTTTTAGTGTTTTTGAACTGGTTTTAAAACTTTAAATTCAAAACGAACGTTTCTAGTGCTCTTTCCACCATTATCAGAAAATTCACAGCATTTTTTTTAGGTAGAAAAAATCTAGGAAACATTATCCGCAACTTTATCCGCTATCCGCACAGAAAAGAGGTATATATATCCGCAAATACCCATTTTGATGCGGGTATCCTCGGATATCCGCATCCGCGCAGACCTCTAGCCATGATCTTCACCTGAACGTAAAACTAGAAAAACTTCATTCCCCAGTCATTTCATATGAAACGCTTTGAAATTGGGCGTTTCTTATTTTATCTTCTTCCGTTAATTCTGTTTTTTTTTTCTTTCATTTTCTTTTTTTTTAGTGCCAAAGTACAATTATTAACATGTATTTTAATGTTACAAAATTTGACAATTAGCATTATTTTTACATTTATTGAAGACCCATTTGTCTGCTCGTCCATATACAATTTTCTTCGCGTAAGTGAAAAATAGATATACGAAAAATCGCATAAATTCTGCAATTTTTTTTTTTTTTACGAAAATTTCTTTTATCCCATTTCAAAGAATCATTATCAAAAACCCCATAGTACGGAATTCTCCCACGAGTTGGTAGCACTAGAAACACCGATCATTCCAATATAAAAATAAGTTTCGCCTACCTACGTTGATTGTTTATTCCTACTTAAGGAATCCTCTTGTACGCCTTTCATATCAGAAGTATCTCACATCTAACAGTGATTATTTGTTTTGGTGTTACTCTTTCTTACAAGAAAAGCTGTAGAGTGTTTCTGGTATTTGTACTGTAAAGCAGCATTAAACGTGTTATATTTTCTGTAAATATCACAAAATTATTGCTATGAGTGTGTGACTTATTTGATGACAGTTATACAATCAGTAGCGCTACCATCTAGGATGGTTATTTGTACTAGAAACATGTCTCATAAGTTTATATTCATTTAAATGTCAGAAAATCCGTAACACCTCCGTAAATAAACTTTCCTTTACATTTCTCTATTAATTCATGTAGAATCTATATTTTAATATTTTAATATTTTATAGATCATTTAGAATCTATATTTTAATAGGAACTGTTTTCCTATTCCTTCGCATGTATACACAATTGTTAAAACTTTTCGTTCTTAAAATTGCAAATGGCAACTTGCTGTTTGTGCTTCTAGTAATGAATGCATTGTTACCATCAAACAAGTTCTGGAGGGTTGAATTTACCTTGTGTGAAACTCGGTTGATAACAACAGAGTGTTTTAAATTATATTAACCTTCCTGAATTGGTTACCTTCTTCTAACCTACTTTATAGGTTAATAATAACCAAACACTGTATTGTTTCTATGCATTTTCAGTAACCTTTTTTCGATTGATTACCAGTGACCTCGCAAAAGTAACCTTTTTCTTGTCTCAGAAGGGTTGTTGCAAATTATTAACTGGTTCTAGAAGCCAAATTGTCCATTAACCTCCACTAGGTTACCGCTTATTTTTCTCAGTGCAACGACAACGTATTTAGGGGAAAGTGGTCATAGTCTAATGGTTAAGATAACAGACTATAAATCTGAACGACCATCGAATCTGCTCTGTTCTTTCGTTTTATTAATTTTAACGTGTTAATATGCGACCACTGTTTGTTTTTATGAATATACTGTTTTGGTAGCATACCGGTACTTGTTACTTTTGGCAACACGAATGCCTCTGTAGAAAATTCTGATTTCACATCATAACTTGATGTGAACACAATGCCTTTTTCCCAAACAACATTACTGGAACTCTGTCCCGAAAAATGTACAGGATGTGATTGTAAACTATGCCGTTGTGCACAGTTTTCTAATACAAAGGTTTTTTTTTAAAACTTGTTGTAAATTACCACACAAATCCTTCACCATCGCCACTGCAGTTTGTGTAATAACACAGCTGGTTGCACATTTGTTTCACTTAAGAAATGAGTCTTCACTGAAATGTTTGAGTTCTGTTTATTTGGAAAATGAAGTAACGTGTTATGACGCTTGACACGATGCTGATTTAATTTTAATGATGAAAACAAAGTTTGTATGGGCATGGAAACAAAAATATTTATTTAGGCCAGGAGTGAGAAACTTGCAGCCTTCCAGAGTCATAAAATGTGGCTTCATGGGCCTGTTGTGAAGAAGAATATGATATATGTAAGTATATACCAGAAATATACTTCTGTAAAGTAAATAAACTATACATTTTCTCACTTTATCTTTTTAATATGTTTACTTTATCATATAGGTTATTAATGAAACTCCAATAACTGTAAAATGTCTACAAAAATTAGGTATGTTCAAAACTATCATACAAGGCCTTCTTGGGAAGTGGATATTGTCAATGTGTCCTTTAAAACAAAAGAAGTTTCACATCTCTGATTTAGGGGATAAAAGTTAGGGGAACTATACAACTATTGCCAAAAAGCATGTGCAGTAACCAGTGGCGTAGCACACTTTTGCGGCCCCCCCCCCCGCAAAGTATAGAGAAGGGGCCCCACTTGTAAAGCCGACACAAGTAAGGTGGAAGTTCTACTTCTTTAAAACTTTATTCATCGCAAGACTTCGGGGCCCCTATACATCGGGGCCCCCCCGCACTGCGGGGGTTGCGGGGGCAGCTGCTACGCCACTGGCAGTAACGTCATGCATGTTGTTTACGCATATCGTTCAAAATGTTCATTATGAGAAGCACAACCATACCACGTCCGCGTGGTAGCCAAGAGTTGACAGTAGCTCAGCGTGATGAAATTGTAGGTCGTGCATCACAAGGCCAGAATGCATCCGAAATCGCCAGAGCATGGTTTGCAACTGAGGCACTGTCAGCAAATGTTTGGAATTGAATTACATAAATCTTCGCTGAGATCACGCAGGCTTAGAATAACAACTGCAGCTCAGAATGACGCACTGATAGAAGACGCAAGGAACAATCCGAATTAACATACATCCATCTTGCGGAACAAAGGCTGTAAACTACGGCTATTCCCAAGAAACCATACATCACAGACTAAAGGAAGCCTGCCGGAAAACTGGTGTCCTGCCACCGCGAAGACCCTTCTCACAGAATCGAATAAGGCGAGACGATTATAATGTGTATAGTGGAACTTTGAACTCCCACAGACCTAATGGATCTAACTGTATGGAGTGATGTCCGATCTGTTAGGAAGATTCTTAAGGAACAAGGTATGTGTCTCAACATGTAGTGCAGAGAGGACAATCTGGATGGTTTGCAGCACATTTGTAGGACTACATGGCAACCACTGGCTCAAGGGAACTAATTTTAGTGCCGGTAGAATAACCATCTAGGTTTATATTGATATCCTGGACAATACGTTGCTACCATTCTGTTTTGCAAATTTTCCACACCAAGAACAGTTTGTGTTCATGCACAACGATGCTATTCATACGTCCAGACATACCCAGGTGTGAGTACAATAATAACTCACACACAAAACTAAACTGTATGGAGTGGCGTACGCGATCTCCTAATCTTAACTCAATGGAATATCTATAGGGTTTCATGGTGCATGAATGGTTAGAAACGTGAGACGATGGAAGTCAGATAGTTCTAGAAGTATAACAGTACTATTGCAATAAACACTGTCACTTTACTGCTCTTGCTACAAGCATGCAAGAGCGACTGTGTGCTATAATTGCAGTAATCTAACAACGTGACCATGGGTTTTCTCAAGATTTCCCGTTTCCTCCCACTTCATCATTCCACCATTTTCATTGATCATCACACACTTGCAATTATCATCGTCTTCTTTAGCCTTAGTTAAATGAGCGTGGAATGTCAAATTAAGGACTCATTCTTTTATTTTACGTTCATTCCTAGGATTTCAGTTTACCATTAACTAATTATTATATCATAATCCTCAGGAGACCTAAGGTTGATAATGATGCGAGATATAATTTCAATTGTTTCAGTAATTATTGCGTGATCTGCTCAAACAGAAACTCTCATTCGCTTTTATAGAATTGATTTTGTTTTATATTTTACTAATAGCCAAATAACTGTAAGTCTGGATAATTTATTCTTGATTCTGTTCTATCCATGCTCCGCTAGACCAGTGTTACGTGATCCATATTCATTCGAAACGTTCACTTCAGGACTTCTTAAATGCAGACGCTTCTAGAAGCGGATCTATACTGGAAGACGGTATCTATAATTTTATACAGGAATATAACAAAACAAATCGAACGAACGCTACACTGGACATAGGGTACAAAGGCTATTTCTCCACATAAGTTTCACCGATATCCAAACATTTCTTCAAAGTGGATCAAGTTTTTGTATCCCAGAATGGTACAAATCCGGCACCTGCATCGGAGTTTGTGATCATCAGTCAACTATTTCGCAACCCAGCGTTCATAACTTTCCGTGTCCTAACCTAATCATAACTTCAAAAATACAGAAAACATGACACACGATTCTCTTATTGTTACTCTCCTATTCGCAAGCATCTCTCCTTCTATGCAATTCCAAAGTGATCACGGACGGTCTCCCGTTTCTCTATCTAATCGTGAATACATCACGATCTTTTGCTAAGCCAAGGCATCACTTCGCCATATTTTGCCAATTCATTACCCTCCCGTACACATACACTGATCTCCGGTGGACGCTTTCGTTTTGGTTGCAAAAAGACCTGATTACGCTGCGCATTTCACACGTGGCGGGATTCGGTAGTGACATTGGTGTTTCCAACGCGTACTCGTTGCACAAGATTCAGCGCAGCACTCACTTATCACTTTCAGTACTCGTCGTATGGATCAAGGTTACTGTCAGTGTTGTCCCAACTTTAGTGCACATTCTTTCTCTAACGTGCTAATGTATGTTATTTACTTTCCTGAAAAGCCTCGTGCTAGCATTTGATTTCATTTTGAACTCTTATAGTATGCATATTCGTTCATTAAGATTTTTAGGATTGATTTGCTCTCAGTGCCTTACACTGAGACCACAGCCAGGAAACTAAAAAAAGGAACACTCACTAAGACGTACTTTCATCTTGCGTCACCTCGAAACGCCTACTGAAACAAGCAAACCAAGGAATTCATATATTCACTTTGATTCATACAAAGTTCTCGGTCGTTACTAGTTAGGTGATAAATATACATTGAAACTATAACATAACGTTCTATTTCTGTTATGCACTGTTTCACGAGAAACAGAAACTTCTGCAAGTTTATCTGGAAGCTACAGAAACCTGAAACACATGGAACATCAATGTTTCTCCTTTGAGACAAAATCCTTACTTTAGTCTCTGTTTCCCTATGTTTGTTTCTAATTATATTATCCTTTAGGAAATTTCTATCAAATAAACTCAAACTTCAGTTATCAAAAAGAAGAAGAAAAGAAAGAGAGGAGGAGGAAAAGTTTGTGAGGACACCTGAGTAGCTTAGGCGAAAACTTACTTTACCTGTCGTTTTCTTTTCCTTTAAATAAATATTGATTCAGAAAACGGCATATTTAAAGTTTTATGTACACAACGATATAGTGTTTCAGCATGTTAGAAATATCGTGTTCAACTAATTGCTACATACAAGTATACGACCCTCAGAAACAGCTTAGTCTATATTATATGTGTAAGCAGATACAGCTCTTGGGGGAGTCACCTCGCTGAAATTAAATCTGTTACTGCTGCACTAGTAGTAATGCCCTTTCTTCGTACTGGGTGAATAGTATGCAAACTGGAACACAGTAGAGTAGTATGGGTTGCCTATCGTGTGAATCTCCTAAGGTGTTCTATGCTTTTTGAACTTCCAGATCCTATGACCCCCAGTCAAGCCAAAAACAAAAATGTGGCTTCATACATGATTAAACTTGGTGAGGATCTATTGTGTACAAACTTAAAAAATGAAATGAAATCTTTAAGTTTTACGTCCCACGGTTATGCCGGCTAGGTTAAAGGAGACGGTGATGATGAGAAATGAATGAAATGGTGGAATGAAGAAAGTGGGAGGAAACGGGAGAATCCCGAGAAAACCCACGCACACGGTGTTTGTCCACCACATAATGTACAAAGTTAACTGTATGTAAGTGGTACCTTGCTGATGACACTTCAACAGACAGTGACACCTCAACAGACAGTGACACCTCAACAGAGAAATACACACATACACACATCTTTTTATATATTAGAAAGGAAGCTAAGGTAAGGAAACCTAAAATATATACTAATTCTTGTGTAGCTTGTAGAGATATAATCTTAATTTTTACCGAGATGTGATTTCCTTGAAGAGCCATTACCACTTATACGACGCAGCAACACCTGCAAAAAGAGTTCAATTTATTATTATTATTATTATTATTATTATTATTATTATTATTATTATTATTATTATTATTATTATTATTGGTGTGCATATTTCTATATGGGCAGAACAGTATGTAACCTACAATACAGTCGTGCGGTGTGGGTTGTCTAACTTAAGGAACGTTTGAAATGCTCTACATTCTAAATCTGTACAACATACGTGTTCCCCAACCCCCAACCCCTAGATCCCAAAATTAAAAAAAAAATAAATAAATAAAAAACGGCTTCGTAGACGACTACGCTGGTGAAGAAGTATATGCGCACAAAATTCGATAGGTTTGGGTGTCTCTTTTCAATGTGAAAAAACTGATGACAAACATACAGACATACATGCACTTTATTTTACATAACAACTAAAATATTTGAAGATACTGAAATAAATAACTAAGGAAGAGCAACGCCTTCGACATTTGCTCTGTGAATATAAATGAAATTATAAATAACGAAGAGTGACCCTCTGTCGTTGAACTTGTCTATTCCAGGACCAGCTACCGTGTTTCTTTTTGCCTAAACTTGAGCTCAAATGTTATCGGGGATATCATCAATCAGCTTAGCGATCCAGCAAAACTATACATTTGACACAATGTTAGTATTTTTTTAAATATTGTTCCCCCTCACCCCGTCTATGACAAAGAAAACTAAACTTAGACTTGAACGGTGTTCGGAACTGTCACTATTCATTTCAACAACCCCAAATACTATGAAGTTGACTCTAATATCGTCATGTTTAAAGTGCAATTTCATTCGTGACCGAAAATGGGCGTGACGCAGAAAGTAACGCCTTCTCTGGAGCCATAAGCATTCATTTATTCATAGTTTCATTGGTAGATAGGTATCAGGATCTAGTTACTTTTTATATATATTTATCTGGTTAGGCATAGAGAAGAAGGTGACCTGAACATGGTATGTAATCTACATGATAAAATGAAGTGCAGGTAACAGAACGCTTTCTATAGCGTTGCTGGCGACTGTGGTGTTAATCTTTTGCACTAGAACTGGCATTTTTACTTTTCTCCAAACAACTGATGACAAGGGGTAGGGGTCTAAAGTTGGACTATTTATTTCAGCGACTACAAAACTCTGAATTTGACACTAACACCCGGTTTATCGGGTATTTATCACCTCCTTTTATGTATACATTTTAATCCCCTCTAAAGTATACCCCTCCCGAGGCGAAATTAATTTTAAAAATCATATACGATTAGATCTCATGTTAGAACTACCTTTGTAAAAACTTTGGTGGGTCTAGGTCACTGTTTCTGCGCGAGAAGCTGATGACAAACACACATATACACAATGTATTATTATTACTATTATTATTAAAGATTAACAAGGATAAGGGTAAGGACGGGATCAAGCACCCTGCGGCTCCTTTGTATTTTAGCCTTCTTTGGATTTATCATCTTTGAATGGAGTGGAATTTTATTTGTTGGATTTTCCTAATTTCTTCTTTCAGTCAATTTAATTAACTCATACTGCGTGAAAATTATTTTTTCTTATATATAATAATTTTAATACTTATTAATAAAATTTAAAATATATTAATATTAATTTAAAATTAAATATTAAATACATAATATTGTCGCATAAGGACCAGAGAAACGTAACTCCAAAAATGTGTGTTTTTTTTTGTTTTTTTGTTTTCTTCATGTTTGAACCTAATTTTTTAAAGTACCCACTTGGTGTAAATGGAACGTAACGCCATCTGTTCTCCTTGTCGATAATCTGTTGTAATGTAGCTCAATTACCATCTTATTAAAAACACATCTTCCTAAGAAAATAATATTTTTGTCCTCTCGCCTGTAAACCTTCAAAAATGGTGTTATGTTCATCTGGTTCTCATATAACGATATGTACAACACAAATTCATTTTCCAAAACCAAGAAGGAATCTGAAATTCACATCACTAATACTGTTTCAGTTTTTTTCACACAAAACTCTAGAAATAATGATAGCGTTTAGTGAGGAAAAAGTTCCAAACATGATAGGTACGTTAAATCGATTCATCTCATTAGACCGAACAAACTGATAGGGGTGGGTGTAATAAAACCTCATGTGTAGGTTTTGCAAAAACAATTTTGTAAACCTAAAAACGAATTTTGTACGATTACTACGCCACCAATTAAGTTGAAACTGATACTGATCTATACATAATAGGGTAGAGCGAAACAAAAATCAAATTTTCGAGTATCGAATTCTAATAAGGCTCAAAAGTTGCATATTTGCATGATAATCAACGGAAAAGTAACGAAAAAAAGACACACTTTGGATTTTTCAGTTCCCACAAACGGCCTAAAGATTGAAAAAAAATGACAATAAACACCAAAATTTACCTTTACGCAAAAAAAAAAAAAAATAGATTTTCAAGTGTCAAATTTTAATAGTTCCCAAAAGTTGTGTGTTTGTGTGCTAATTAATGGAAAAATAACGAAAAAACACACACCTGAGATCTCCAGTTTGCGGAAATGGCCGAAAATTTGAAAAAAAAAATTACAAAAAATACTGAAATTTACTTTTATGTGAAGAAGTCAGTTTTTGAGTATCGAATTCTAATAGAGCTCAAAAGACACGCAATTCTATTTGCGTGCTAATCAATGGGAAAATAATGAAAAGAGACATACTTTGGATCTTCAGTTCGTGCTAACGGCCTAAAGTTTGAAACGAAAATGACAAAAAAAGAAAAAGAAAGAAAAGAAACACGAAAATTTACCTTTACGCAAGGAATATACATATTACTTTTATTTCTATAGCGTCTAAGTACGGTACTTTATTTTAGTTGTGTGAGCTCATGTTTATTACTAATTCGTTAATTTGAATAATTTTATACATTTTATTTCCATAATGATTTTGCAGATCTTCGCCCACGTCTCAACTTTTTTTTCATAAAATGGCCCAGAACTCACCACGAGGAGGTGGCTGCAATTCGAGTTCCACCCACCCTATCCAACTCTGCTATCAATTAGGATGTGCTAAATTATGTTGATTTAGTCAAGGATGTTATCTTAAATTCAGATTTTTTAAAATCAAATTTTGGCATTGTGACTCTTAAGAGCAAACTTGCTTTAATATAGCCATCTTTGTTTTCTTGTCCGTACACTTTTCCTGCAAGCTATGTAACAAGTTTGACACATCTTCCAACTTCATGAGTAGAGCATGGAAAATTTAAGGAGTCAAAACGTAGGAGCAGATTTGTCATGCATAAGTGTCTGTGGCATCAACATTTATTGAAAATGCCATAAAAATTCTAACAGAGCAATTCAGACAGGGCAGTATGTTCCAGATGTGACTATGAGAGATCCTGGATCTCTCAGTTACTTCCGATGGCTGACATGTGCAAACCGAGTCTTACGGTTGTACGTTTCTCAAACAAATCCTACAAACGAACTGAAAATGCTTGTAAACTACATTATAAAGCCATATACTCCTGCTTGGTTCGACATAAAGACTTATCAGTGAAATATGGACTTAAACATATTTTGAAGGTAGTTCAAACAATTAGGTACGGTATTTTCCAAACATTAAAAGAATAATCGATCCTGTAATTGAGAGAAACACGTTCTTCTGTCATCCAGAGAACATATTGTTGGCTATGACAGTGGATGGGAGGCAACACGTACGAGAGTTGGTTACAGGGGAGTGCTAGAGGCAAGAAATCAAGATCAGAAGGGAAAATCTGTTAGAACTTCTATGTCACCTTCAATAAGTTCTGATGCCATAAACTATAGTGAGCTGATAGATTGGAGAAAATGTAAGCTGTCGCCCACACCTTCCATCTTATTACTTATGCATAACAAATCTGCTCCTGAGTTTGACTTCTTAAATTTTCCATACCATGCACAGAAAGTTGAAAGTTGTGTCGAACTTGTTACAGAGTCTACGGAAAAATGTGCAGATCAGAAAACAGAGATGGCTACATTAGAACAACTTTGCTCTTAAGACCCACAATGTCAAAATTTGATTTAAAAAATCTGAATTTAAGATAACATCCTTGACTAAATCAACATAATTTAGTACATCTTAATTGATATCAGAGTTGGGTAGGGTGGTTGGAACTCGAATTGCAGCCATCTCCTCGTAGTAAGTTCAGGACAATTTCATAAAAAATAAGTTGAGAAATGGGAGAGAAGAAATGTAAAATCATTATGGAAATAAAATGTAAAATTATTCAAATTAACGAATTAGTAATAAACATGATCTCACACAACTAAAATAAAGTACTTACGTTAGACGCTATACACATGGAAAAAGTAATCCTTGCGTAAAGGTAAATTTTGGTGTTTTTTTGTCATTTTCCTTTCAAACTTAGGCCGTTTGCCCGAACTGAAGATCAAAATTGTGTCTTTTTTCGTTATTTTCCCGTTGATTAGTACGCAAATAGCAACTTTTGAACTCTATTAGAATTCGATACTCAAAAGTCTGATTTTTTCGCATAAAGGTAAATTTTGGTGACTTTTGTCATTTTTTCCCCAAACTTTAGGCCAATTGCGCAAACTAAAGATCCAAAGTATGGCTTTTTCGTTATTTTTTCCATCGATACCATGCAAACAGGCAACTTTTGAGCCCTATTAGATTTCGAGTTTTTCGCTCCACCCTAATACATAATCAAGCTTCTCATTATGAGAATAACGTGATCACAGTATTCCATATGGTTAATTGAATATTGGCCAAATTTATCATTAACTTTGAAACTTTAGTTAATTTACTAGCAGAATACCTGTTTGTCGCACGGAGATAATACGTTTCATTTTGGACATAAAGGGATGAATTTGGATTTAAACTGCATCGGCAGTGTCACTGTTCGTCTCAACGTCATCGAAAACTATGGACACTAAT
Organism: Thermobia domestica; assembly: GCF_964235325.1. Classification (NCBI taxonomy): domain Eukaryota; kingdom Metazoa; phylum Arthropoda; class Insecta; order Zygentoma; family Lepismatidae; genus Thermobia; species Thermobia domestica. Next base: position 73,500,880 of record NC_137468.1, read on the forward strand.
ATCGGTAATTTTCGATCATTTTTAAATATCTATCCCTCCCTTCCAGTAAGTTGCACCGTTAAAGTGAAATCATAAAATCCTTTTCAGGCTAATCTATGTTGAAAATATAATCGAGATCGGTCGCGTAGTTCAAGATTTATTAAGTGACAAACATGGTCACTTTCATTTTTATTTATATGCAAGATAAAAAGTTCATTTATTTATGCTCTGTATATTGTAATGTCCCACGTGATGTAGTGAAAAAAACAATTCTACAGGCAAGTGTTTACAAACACCACTACGTGGTTTGGCAAAGAAGATTTCACACCAGATGGATCTACAATCACCTGCAGACAACGGGTTTCTGGCCCGTCCCATGGAGCAGAAGACGACATCGGAGCAGCAGCGCCACCGCCACCCAAGGAACGCTATAAATTGGCTGGACGACGGCAATTCTGTGCCAGTTTTCTGGTGACCCTCCTATTGTTTGCCACGGAACATTAGGAGTAACCTAATCCCAGGCCTCTAGTCTGCTACGGGACTACGCTTATCCTATCTCCTGGCTTAGCTTGCTACGGGGCTCTGTTGGCCACTTAACCCTCCTGTGCTTGCTACGGAGCATTGGGTCCTTATTTCCCCTCTGTTTAGCCTGCTACGGGGCTCTCTAGAGATCCTGTCTTCGACCTTACTGTCAAAGACTACTTAACCTTGTATACTAGAGAGATTATTTGTACAGTATTTTGTAAAAAAAAATACATTTATAGTGAAATTTTTATAATAAAAACCGGTAGTGGGAGTCGATTCCGAACACTCTTTTTATTAATGCTCTACCTATACCTATATGAGACAAAGTTTTACAATATTAATCAGATTGTATCTACTATTCCCTGATTTTTCCTAACAATTGCGTACTTATTCCTAAGAGTAAAGCAAGTACTACTTGTTTGTTTACTTTGATTAAAATTTAGCGTCCTCTTCAGTAGCGAGGCTCTATGAGACGTGGATCTATAACTTAAGATGGAATAAGCTCCCACAGAGAATGGAATCCAGCTCTCCTGCCAAAGGCGCATACAACAATCCATATTTAATAACCGAGCTCACACATACAACTAATAATTCTTATACATGTGTTAATTAGTGTTCTTTTTTTTAAAAAAAAAATAGATAGCATGCATAGCTCCTCAACATCCTTAAACTAACACTTTCTACAGTAATGATTAAAAAATACTTTTGGAATGAATATTGAATATCATTCCTATTAAATCAAGTAGTAATTTGTTGTATTCAATTATACGTGGCACGTCTATTAGATGGCACATAAATAATATATTGAGGCATATTGTCGATTTCTATAAATTTTGGAAGGAATTTTCCCAAACCTAAAACACTAATTTACATATTTTTTTCTCAAATTTCAAGAAAAGAACGAAGTTCAAAATATTAACTACATCATAACCTGATAGATATAGTATAAATATTTCTTATGTAAAACTTTTATGAAATGCCGTATTATTTATACTGTTACCCGATGAGAAGTATTGTTCGTAGATTTTTTCCAAATTTGTTCAGTTATATTATGCTTAACGTGCAATTTCTGATTATTTAATTTGCAAAATGGAAATAAAATATTAGAGCCACACAACAACAACTAAGCTGCGTCACCAAGTTGGTCACTACATCACCCACGTATTTTCTCGGTAGTCTGACGGTGTTGCCAGGACACATACGAAATATATACGATGTGTGTATGTGTGTGTGTGGTACTCTTTACATTCGAGATTTCATTGTTGATTTGGCGAATGTCAGTTCCTAGTTGAAAGAAGCATTTCCATAGTCTGATTTCGCTCTACTTTATTGAGAATTGATTGGTAATTATGAGAAAATAAGTTTTCTTCTCATGGTGCTCAAAAAGAATAAACATAGAAGTTAAAAAAATAATGTATTACATCCCAGTGATGCCAACCCGTGGGGAAAATTCCATTTCGCTGTATTTTTTTACATTAATTTCTCCAAAAGCTATAGAGGGAATTTCGTAGAAATTGGCAGCATATATGGGATTTTTCATACATTTACTTCATTAACGCCAATAAATTTTTGTATGGGTGAAACGTAAACTAATGAGTCTTCAATAAACATGAAATGAGTGCTACTTGTCAAATTGTGTTACTTTAAAATGAATGCTAATATAGAAGTGATGTATGCAGTGACTGGAATCTCAGTGACTTGGGAACTTATTAACAACTCTGGTATTTGAAAGAAGAAATACCAAACGAGAAATAACCATCTTCCAAAATGTTCCACATGAAATAACTGGACTTAGTGGGAGAGTGTTCACTTCTGGTGCATGGGATCCTGGGTTTAATCCCAGCTTGTGCCAAGTTAACTCTGTGGTGGACAAACACCATGTGCGTGGATTTTCTCGTGATTCTCCCTTTTTCTCCCACTTTCTTCATTGCACCATTTCATTCATTTCTCATCATCACCATCTCCCACCATAAAATTGAAACATAAAACTTAAAGATTTCATTTCACTTTTTGTGAAATTACTGGATAATGAAGCTTCTCTCCTAGTTTCGTTACTTTCCATAAAAGATTATGACACGAATGCGTAATACAAATACTATTTTCTAACAATAAGATGTACTTGTTTCTTAAACATTTTCAATTCTCTCCCTCATAATTACTTATTCATAAACTGTTTGATTAAGACAGAAGATCTCAATTGAAGAATCTACATATATTGAAGAAACAGAGTGACATATTTCATAAATTTTGAAAATAGAGCGTGGGAAATTCAAGAGCATAATGGAAATTTCTAATTCTCGAATTGGAATTTTATAACGTTTCAGATTGCCATCACTGGTGCATGCTATGCTGTCAACCAGGATGGAAACCGGTCTTAATCATACGTTGTACCATACATGATCTGTATGCAGACAAAATAAAAATTTTCAATTATTTTCGTATGTCAAAACCATGATTTGATGAATTTCTCGCGTTAATACGGGCAGATATTTCAAAGATTAATATAGTAATGAAAACGAGCATTATGCCAGGGGAGAAGCTAACTCTAACTTTGAGGTAAGAATAATACAAGGGATACATATCATTATATATATATATATATATATATATATATATATATATATGTGTGTGTGTGTGTGTGTGTGTGTGTGTGTGTGTGTGAAGCTTTAACTCTGAGGTAAGAAAGATAATACCGACGCATATAAAATGTACATAAAGTGCTTTTTTGTGAGAGAATATATCCAAGTTTTTGTAGAAATATCTAATTTCACTGAAAATAAGGTGTTGCAAATTAATGAAATTAAGACGTTGGTGAGTTGTAATGCATAATATTTCTTTTGTAAACACAACTCTAGCTATTCCTTGTGTTTTGTAGAGCAAGAAAATTAGTAAGCATGTGTGTTACGTAATATGCAAGTGACATCTGAGAAATAGCGCTATAAATGGAGCCCATATTTTTTTACCCATAAATGTTTAAGAACCACTGACGCACAAGCGGGTTCAAGCAAGTTTGTTTGTTTGGTATTTGTTTTTCAACAAAGAGGATATGCAAGACGTTGACCTACGGCGTAATATAAGATATATAGATATATCTCGTATTTCTCTCTGGAATTAAAGCCGAAACTCTACATCAAAGGTTACAATATTAACCATCTAGTCTTCCGTTTACCACCATAATTTTGAGACATAGTTTACTACATGGAGTCCATTGTGGACCCCACTCTTTTTGTTATCATATTGATTCCCTTGGTACATTTGCTAACAGGGGTACCGCTCTCGTAACCAAAAATGCATGCTTTACAGAAAAGTTTATTATTTACAGTATGTGCATCCAAATGGCAACAATAAAGATCTTTCGTTATTTGATACTGTGACCATTGCAGTTCCACAATTAATGTTACTTTACTATCTACTTGGTATTAGTTATTAAAAAGAAGTTACATTTTTATTGTACGATTTTACATTACATATATACAGCATGGTTCGGAAGTGGGCGTACCTCTAATTGGTGTTTTCTGACGATTTCAGGTTTTACCCACATTTGTTTGGTAACATTGCTTGGCATTGTCTGGCAACATTGCCATCCATGTCCATTTGTTTTCTGCTGTTTTCTACTGCAATTACCTGAATCAGACGTTTCCTGGCCCCTGGATTGGAAGAGGTTGTGTATCTTCACCAGCTTTCTTTGCCTGGCTTCCAAGAAGTCCCGATCTGACGACACCAGACAATGCTCTCTGGGATTTCATAAAGCAACAAGTAAGAAACACTCGATATCACACAATGCAGGAATTACGAGCAGCTGTGAAACAAGCCTTCATCCTCGTGACTCTGGAGATCTCCGCAAAACGTCTGCGAGAACTTGGTAAGGAAGAATTCAGCTCAGAATTCAGCTGTGTTATGACATAGATTGTGATCACACCGATGTTTATGACTCTTAAGACTCTTAAGACTTCAAGGTAACTGTATACAGACATTCTACCATAAATAACACTATACTGTTAAAACTAAAGGGGGTACTCCCAATTCCGGACCACCCTGTACACAGCCAGAGTGCTTAAAACTTAAAAGGATTGCGAAACGCTGTCATAAGACAATACGTAGAAGACAATACGTAAGAAATACAAACAAGATACAACTAGGTTTACAAGTCACTCATTAATTTACTATTTTGTCCTGTAATTTTGAGCTTTTCATATTAAAAAGAGGCACTGTATTCGCAACCTCTTAATAATTTCATCCTGTTTTTAAGCAGAATCGTCATGTTTCCATCGACATCTCGTATACCATGTAAACAGGGGTAAATAAACTCACAAATAGGAAACTGACTCTTATTGTCTCTGGTTGGGAATTTTCTTCTCTAATCCTCTATAATAGCGGTTTATAATATTTTTTCATAACGGACCACCATAAGTCGTACGTACCAGCCAGCAGCGGCCCGTATTATTACAAGTGGTACACAAATCCCTTGCACTACAAGATATCTTACAAATATACACAATAAGTGATTCTTTAACGCAGTGTGAGCTCCTTCGGGACTAATCTGTTAGCGTACGCGCTTTTGGCTTGGGAGACCCGGGTTCGATTCCCGGCGGTAAGTCATGTGGTTCAGATTCCACGTTAATCAATAGGTCCCGTCTTATATAACCTCGCAGATGAAAATACGTTAAACTCAAAATCAACTCAACTCTTTAACGCAGTGGTTCCCAATCATTTTCGACTTACGACTGACTTTACTGAATCCTCAGGACATCTCGACCCATTTGTTTGATTCCTTCGTTAATCTATAGATCTATTTGTGTGTAATCAAATTTTAACATAAAAAGGAATGATCTAGAGCCACCAGATCTGGTACATAAGTAGATCTTTAACAGATCTAATTTTGTACGATATTTTTTTTTTTTTTCGTCTCAGGTTGGGGCAGTGAAAATGTATGCGAAAACTGTTTGTCGAAGTTTCTCGGAACGCATTGCGTGAATGCAACCTGCATTACCGCAGTGCTGCGCGGGCTTACATAACAACAAGGAATAAATGCCGATGAATGTAGTAAAAACCTTTTCTAGATCAAAAGATCCAATATATTTCAATCAAAAATTTTCTTCGAGGCTTTATATCTGGAGAATTACATATACTGTAGCCAAATCCAAATTCAGAGTTAACTCAGTATGATGTGTTTATTCAGTAGAAAATACAAAAACTTGATTTAGGGGCCATTCAAAAATTTTGCGGCCCTTGATCTAAAAACTAATTATTGGCTAAGATCGCAATCTTTAGATTCATTTTTAGGTTTTCTAAAATTCTTGTTTAAAACTCTTTTTAAGCGTACATTTATGTTCACCTATTAATGAATTAGAAGAAGTAGGAAGAAGAATAAATGGAATATTTAGTTGAAAGTAAATGGAATGTTTTTGGGCTTCTTGAAAGATCTTAAAACAGCGACTAACGATTATTTCAGAACATTTTTTCATATATAATTCCGTTTCAAAGTTATTCACAATTAAAGATTAAAATACAAATTAAAATACACATTCCTTTCATTTTAAGGCGCAATATTTAAAGATGACGATAGTGTATGACAACAAGTCGTTATAAACAGTAATTTTGAATCTATTCTGAGTGATATGAAGCAAGAACGAAGTTTCTACCTTGAAATATCGAGAGATACGACATTTTAAAATTTAAGGGATAAATTCTGTCGTCGGTCATCTTGATGACGTCATATCTTGGTTTCTCCAAGTAGAACTTTTTGGGACTTCGATTGTGCTGTTCAGAACAATACGAACATCTCCACCAATTTTCAGCTTGTTATTATAAAATTCCGGGTTTGGACCATTTTTTGCCTAATTGCATTGGACTACCCGCTCTTAGCGTGGTGAAAAAGTAAAAAAGCAGTAGATATTACTACCAGTATTGATAAATTGCGAAATCATAGTACTATTAGTTTACACAACGTTTTATGGAGAAAATAAACGTTGTAGTTTCCTTCCGATCATGCTTTTAAAATATGTGATAAATGAAATAGGCTGATAAAGAAGTAATTAGTGGAATGAAGAGTATGATCAAAGATAACACAAAGTCCTAAGAAAATATACGTATGCAATAGTAGCATACACAGAATATCAGTAAGGAAAGTAGAGGTTCAAGCTTTCCGTCTCATATTGTTTCACGATTTTTCTGTCTCTAAGTACTGTCTTTTCAATTTTATTTTCATAATATCTTGTTCAAGGACTATGTAAGTACGCTACTGTTGATTCACTACTAGATACGTATAGCAGGAAAGAGGAATATTGAACATTTCGTTTTTTAAAAGTGCTTAAACACTCCAGCCCTGTAGCTAGGACGTGCCCCTATGAGTCCCTAGGAAACTTAGAGTTCATTGTAGATATGAATGTAAGGTGAACTGAAGTCAGCCCCCAAACATGATTTCGGTCTCCTTTTGTAGTCTTCTGGCTACGATCTGGTGCACTCTACCTACAATTTCACAAGTATGTTCTCTGGTAGAAGCACCTACTGCTGTTCTTAGAAGTCATTATGTACTCAATTCTTTGTCAAATAAGTTAATCAATTAAAAGAAAACCGATTCTAACGCAGCATTCAGTGAAGAAATGGGTAGAATTTACGATGCGGATTTTCTTCTTTATATATGGACGTCTCATGCTCTACATCTTATCACTACACAGAACATTTTTAACAATACAGACTAGTGGTGGTCAGAATAAAAGACGCAGTGTAAGACCAATCGACAGGGGGGGTAAACAATACATTTTATTATGAGGAAAGCTCTCACTGCTCATTATTATAAAGTCAGAAATTCCCAATAAGGATTTAAGAAGCTCCATTGAATTTTTATACCTCTATCAAATATGTGTTAAATAATAATAATAATAATAATAATAATAATAATAATAATAATAATAATAATAATAATAATAATAATAATAATAATAATAATAATAAATGTAGTATCTTTCGTAATTCCAAGCAGGGGCGTCATTTGGGGAGCATAATTTCTCCCCCATGTGTTTGAATAATATATTAAAATTTCAAGCTGAATCGATTTTATCCTTTATTTGTTGCATTTGCAGATTATATATTTCTGAGCGCAGCAATCATTTAATATATTTGAAGAGCATAATATGTAATTAGAAACCTATAACTCTAGAATCAGGATGAGTAGCGATTTTATTTAGGAACTATTATGTGCCCTATCCAAATATCCATGTTTCAAAATCCTGTGGTACTTCCGCAACAATTTTTATAGAGGTAGTTGGTGACTACTTCAAATTATATGCCCATAGCCAAACTCCCTCTCTGAGCTCCTTCGTGGCTAAGTGGTTAGCGTGCGCGCCTTGGGCGTGGGACACCCGGGTTCGATTCCCGGCATCAGCTCATTTGGTTCGGATTCCACGTTAACCAGTTAGTCTACGTCTCTTATAGCCTCGATGCTGAAAAGGACGTTAAACTCAAAATCAACTCAACTCAACCAAACTTCCTCTATAAAAATCGTTGCGTGAGTACCTTACGATTCTTAATTTGTATAGAGCACATATTAGTTCCTAAGTGAAGAATTGACCCAACTACGGTGGGTCCCATAGTATTGGAGCTATGGACCTTTTAAAGTTGATTTTTTTATGTTTTCGGCTGCCTATAAGTTCGAATGGAAGCATGTGTGTACCCAGGTTAATCCATACTTTTCGTCTTATCTTGATGTCAGGAAGCACCTCCCAAACGTTGTGGGTGTTTTGAAACACCCTATATATATATATATATATATATATATATATATATATATATATATATATATATATATATATATATATATATATATATATATATATATACAGTATATATCGTCGACATGACTATCAGACAGAGTACACGTGTTATGACTGAGATCCGCACGTTAACACAGGGCCAATCCAGAGGAGCCTAAACTTTTAAAAAAATGGATTTTTTCAGAAAAATCCCCATTTTCCTCGAATTTCCCTAGTGTCCTGAATTTGTGGGTACTTCTGGGTTATTTTGGGATATTCATCGCAAAATGGTAGAGAGGTTTACCCACCTTAGTTTCCAAGATATCAGATTGATATTTTGCACACGCATTGCGTACATCACTTAGAATTTTTAAACATCTGTACTTAAACACAGGGCCAGTGCAGAAAGGCCTAACACTTTGAGAAAGGTATCTTCTTCTGAAAGAATCACAGATTTCCTGGAATTCCCCATTTTAGGTATAAGCTACAGACGTGAGAATCATACCGGTTGGAAAGTTGCTTTAGTCTGAAGAGATTGAGGTAAAAAAATCAAAATCCTGGGATAAATAGTGATGATGCAGTAGTTGCTTGACTGAAAGTCTAAAATTTACGTTAAAAATCTCAAAATCTCAAAAGGGTTAATCTCAACCTCAACTCACCAAACCGGAAGTGGTGAAAACATACGATATCCGGTTTCAACTCATCGACATAGACGTAAAACGAATTAGATATTAAGAAGCGGTCTTCTGAAAGTGATTTCAGTGTCTAAAGAATAGGTTTCCACTTAAGTTCCTATTCATATCCTAAACCTGAAAGTTGTGGAAATTTGCTACCATTTCCGGTTTTGGTATTTATTACCACAGAGCGAAAATGATAACAGAAGTTCAGATAAAGTTTTTCCTACGTACGTTCAATATCACAAGATTGAAAACTAGTGCTTTCAACACTGATTTCTAGAGTAAAGACTAAGAGCGACGGGAAAGTGTGTTCTTTTCATATGGATTTAGCTTTGCAATAACAGGTTCCATCTCCAACGTTATCCCTCTATTGCAACTGAAAGTGATAGATCTACTACTTCCTGTTTTAATATCGAACCCATAGTTTGAAATGTAGCTTATCGTTGTTTCTTAATGCGAAACGAAACTCACTAGTTTGAAAAAGAATAAAAAAGAAATTTAAAAAATACAAATAATATTCTGTTATCTGTCACTCATCGTGTTCGAGGTATGTTAGCGTTCATATTCCTGAGCTTTAGAAAATGGCAGTTTCTGTTGGACGTTGGAAAGCTTGACAATGCAACTAGTATGTTCCGCTGTTGCGAATACATCAAACAAGTAGAACGATTGTGATGTTAGTTCAAAGCTAATCTGTCAGATGTCTCTCATAATCGCATTGTGTTGCATATCTCATATTTAGTCTGGTTTGCGAAACAAAAGAGAATCGTTGACTGTACCATTTTTTTTTTTACGCATACATAACAGCCATTGTATGAAGTACTTGGATACCGGATACATAATCGAATGGTGCATGAATAGTGCAACATCAAAGAACGCGTATAGGATTTTTAACGACATCATAGATGAATATTGCCATTCTGATTTTATTTTTTTCAATGAAGTTTTATGATGCAAATATTATTGCCTTTAATGTAAATTTGGCATATATTAGTGAAAAGCATATTGGTTTTTATACAGATCCAAAAACTATTACTCGATTTCGAGTTGCAACTTATAAGAGTACCCAGCCATGGCATTGGCGTAGCGAAATGAGGTTTCTGTGTTTAAGAATTTTTCCCAAGTCTGAATTATTCTGTTCGGAAACAAAATAACATTAAAAGTGTAGTTGAGGGCTGCGCAGTAGTTCAGTGGTAGAGTATTCTCTTCTGGAGCGAGGAGTCCCTGATTTGACCCCAAGTATGGGCGCCCAACGGGGAGGACAGGGTGGGGCCCGAGCTTCCATGTAGCTCACGAACGTGTATTGAATTTCTTAAGAGTTTCTTAACCCAAATAAAAAATACCAAACGTAGTATAGCAACCAGGGAGACTCCCTCCCTAGAAAATTTTCTGCAGGTGCCTATGATCCCAAATAGTGGCGTATTTACGATTTTGTTTCGGGGGGCTTTGCTAACTTTTGGGGGGGGATTTGCCTGAAAATGTGAAAATTCTGTAAGATATTTAATATACTTTACTATAGTAAGTAAGATTTTGGGAGGGGCTTAAGCCCGGAAGTCCCCCCTAAATACGCCACTGCCCCAGAGAATGTAATTTTGTTTCATACAACATTCTGTCCGTGCATTTTCTCGGGTACTCCCTTTTTATCATTTCACTATGTATTTCATATGCATCATCTCTCTCTTTTAGCCTAAAAAGCATAATCGTGGTTCGCAGAATTAGAAATAACTTCTAAATAACTAATGAGTCTAATTAACTTATATTATTAAAAGTAGGTGGGCAGTAAATGGAAACATATATCTCGAAATAATGGGGCTTTGAACTATCTAAAAAAAAAGACATTAAATTTAAATAAATTTAGTTACAAAGTTTAATAACACAAAAACCATACTTATAATGAGTACTATTATAGTATAACCATAATACAAACCTTATTCCACCTACTTTTGGTTCACTCTGTATAGTTGTCTATCCATATGTAGGCAAGTTAATAAACCAGCATTAACTCGCAGTCGTGAGAGTTTCTAGGCTTGGAATGTCCCTTCCAATCTTTGCATTCAATTTCCACAACATAAGACATAAGCAGAGATACAATTGTGTGTTTAATAGAGGCTTGAAATTCCTTTTTGATTAAAAAAAAATCAGCATATTTGCACTCCAACTTTTCGCCTAGAATACCATATGAATGTTTGATTTTTCAGTATGGTGTATGTTCAAATATCTTAAAAGAGTAAAACACTTTCTAAAATAAAATAACTTTATAAATAACGATATAAAGAAACAATTACTTGCTCTGTAATATATCTTGATAACATGGAAATTAGAATATGCGAAGAATCAGAAGGGGCAATTGCCCCCCCCCCAGCAGAGGAAACTTCCTTATTTTATATATAAATAAAACCCATCCCAGAGTTTGGAGCTCTTAGAAGTAGTATTACAACCCCCCTCCCCCCAGAAGTCCGTCCTGAATCCGCCCCTGCGAGGAACTGTTTGGCTATTTAAGATACACATACATATACAGCGTTTGAAATTTGAAGCAAGATCTAAATTTTGTTTTAAAGACGGCTAGAGGTCGCTACTCATCCTGATTCTAAAGTTATAGGTTTGTAATTACATATTATGCTCTTCAAATATATTAAGTATATTGCAGCGCTCAGAAATATATAATTTGCAAATGGAACAACAAAAGAATCAAATCAATTGAGCTCGAAATTTTAATTAATTTGAGAAGTTAGCATAAACCATAGTTATATGAAATCAAATACGTGTTTTATATTATTAGCGTGAAGTTCAGTCACTGAGAATTGTCTATTAATAAATCGTGTGAAAAGAAAGAAAACATTGAACTTGAAATCAGAAAGCATCATTTCAGATATTACGTGGTGGACAAGGTTCTCCGCGGCTGATTAAGAGTTTCAGTTTTTTTTATTAGTGTATTAGTGTACAATTGATTAAAATACATATATTATTCAAACTCATGGGTGAGGAATTGCTCTCTTCAAATGACGTTCCCGCTTGAAGCCTAAGCCATTTATTATTATTATTATTATTATTATTAATAGAACTTACTAAATCCTTATTGGGAATTTATAATAACGAACACTGAGGGTTTTCCTCATAATAAAATATATTGTTTAGCCCCATCTCGATTGATATCTCATCGCGTCTTTATTTTTGACAACCGCCTGTTTGTGTCGTTAAAATTGTTCTGTACTGGTACAATACAGAGCATGAGATGTTTATATGTGAAGAAGAAAATTTGCACCTCAAATTCTATCGATTATTCCAGTGAATGCTGCATTAGAATCTGTGTTTTGTTGATTTAGAATTGATTATCTTATTTGAAAACGAATTGAGTACATACTAGCTTCTAAGAACAGCAGTAGGTGCTCCTAACAAAGAATATGTGTGTAGTGTGCATCAGATCGCAGCCAGAAAACTACAAAAATGGGGTCGAGATCATTTTCGGGGAGCTGATTTCAGTTCACCTTACATTCATACGTACTGTACATACCTACAATCAACTGTAAGTTTCAGAGGAACTCAAATGGTCAAAAAGTCTCAGCCGGCTGGCCATCTCCTAGCTACAGGGATGTAGTGTTCAAGCACCTTTTAAAAATGAAGTTTTTAATATTCCATTTTCCCCCTATACGCATGTGGTAGTAAACAGCAGTGGCTCACGTAAATCCCCCTTGAACAAGATATTATTTTTTAAAAAAATGTTAACATACAATATTAAGAAACACAAAAATCATGAAACGATATGAAGTTCGGAGCTTGAACCCCTTCTCTCCTTCTGATATTATATGTATGTTACTAGCAAACGCCATTGCATGCGTAGACTTTAATAAGGCTTTGTGTTATCTCTGATCGCACTTTACATTCTAATAATTACTTCCTTATCACCCTATTTGATATACCACATATCCTGAAACATGATCGGGAACGAAACTGTAGCTTCTATTTTTTTTTTTTTTTTTTTTTTTTTTTTACATAAAACGTTGTGTAAACTAGTAGTACTATAGTTTCGTATATTTGCCAATACTGGTAGTAATATCTACTACTTTTTACTTCCTCCATCACGCTAAGAGCGGAGGAAAGTATCCTTCCCTCAACGATCCGGGCACGGAGGTATATTTTTAACTTGTCAACCTATGGTTCTTCAAAATAATTGCTTCATCAAATATGGAGGTACTGTAAAGGTTGCTTCCGTTGTCAGACATATCATATGAGCTGACGTACTTAAGACTCATGAAGGGGCTATGGTCCCTGGTTCGATCCCAGATTGTGCCAATTGTGCTTTGTGGTGGACAAACACCGTGTACGTGGGTTTCATCGGGGTTCTCCGTTTCCTCCCACTTTCTTCATTACACCATTTCATTCATTTCTCATTATCACCGTCTCCTTTAGCCTAGCCGGCATAAGCGTGAGACGTAAAACTTAAGATTTCATTTCATTTCATTTAAGACACATGATAGATCCGTGGTAAAATGATCACCTAAACTCGGAGTAGCCCTGGTTTGATCTCAGGCCATGCAATATTATGATACAAAATATCATGTATGTGTTTTTGGGGGGGAGTTCATTTTCGTCCCACATTCTTATGAAACCAATTGTTTAAAAAAATGCATTGATCACTCGCCTCGTTTCAAGAAAGGATATAAACGTGGGATTTTAAATTAAAATATTCCATTTATTTTTCTTCCTACTAATTGAAATTCAATAATAGGTGAACACAAATGTATGATTAAAAATAGCTTTAAAAAAAGGTTTAACCTCCATACCGAGCATTTATCCTTTGATGTTATATAAGCCCGCACAATCTTGACGTACTGGGGGCTGCATACACACAATGCGTTTCGAGAAACTTTGACCAACATGATTATGTTTTCGCATACATTTTCATCGCCCCCAAATCGTGGCGAAAATAAAAAAAAAAAAGACTTTGTACAGAATTAGATCTACTTATGTACCAAATTTGGTACCTCTAGATCATTCCTTTCTTGGTGAAAATCTGATCCCAGACAAACAGATCTACAAATTAACAAAGAAATCAAACAAGTGTGTCATGATGTCCTGTAAACTGAGTTGTCTGGGATCAGATTTTCACAAAATTAAAATGATTGCACAACGTTATGTTGTATTTTTAATTATATTATTTGGGCAAAATGTCTGATCTTGTATATAAAATATGCACTAGCCAGCTGGATTAAGAAGAAGAAGAAGAAAAGAAAAGATATATTATAAAATCAATGTATTAAATAAATGAATATGTTGTTCTTGTTATCAGAAAGACGACATGTTTTGGTTATTGCTATGGTGACAGAAGTAAGGTTATAGATAAAATGTAAAATTACCTTGGAAGAATCATAACGTTTATAAAAAAAAAAGGAAGGTGAACAATAAACGACATTTTGCATTATGTCAATTTAGTGTACTCATTGTGTGGCTCAAAATAATATCGTTAAGGACCAGGAGGTGACAGACAGTTATAATTGGGAACCACTGCGTTAAGGACTCATTTATTGTGTGTATTTGTAAGGTGTACAACAAGTGATATGCGTACCACTGGTAATAACGTGGACCCCTGCTGAGTGGTGCGTACGACTTATGGTGGTACATCAGCGAAAAAGGTTGAAAATCACTATTGTAGAGGATTAGGGAAAAAAACCTACAAGAGACAATCGTTTCCTATTTGTAGGTTTATGCATCGTGCAGGAGATGTCGATGGAAGCATGACGATTGTGCTTAAAAATCACAACGAAATTAATAAGAAGTTGCAAATACAGGATCTCTTTTAGTAAGAAAAACTGAAAATTAGAGGACAAAATAATAAAGCAATGTGTGACTTGAAAATCTAGTTGCAACTTGCTGATATTTCTTACAAGGAAAATATTTGGGCTCGAATGGGTGAATACACACGAAAAGGATAGCATGTGTATTGTTAGTAACATGGAAGCTAACAGTGATGTCCGTTTTACTGCAAGATGGTGTAAACATCCGCAAGAGCAGGGAAAAGTAGAGCATGTACCATAACTACAGGGCATCTATAAAGTCTGACCCCGGATCATTTTTGCGGAAACTTTTGGGTGGATGGAAAAATCGGCAAACGCATACCTCATTATTTATAGAGGCACATAGTTTGAAGGAAAAGTTGTGTCACAGAGTCCCCCGGAGGGTCTCAGACAGGGTTCCCATCACAATTTTCAAATAGTAATGAGGTCAAGTAGTATATCGTTTGAAAGGTATTGTGAAAAGAAACAAGACGAAGTCTCTACGCTCACAAAATGGTAGGCAGTCAAAATGTCAACACAGTTGTCATGAAAGAGTCTGTATGCGCACATGGTGCGCATATAGACTTGGCACTTGTTGCAGCTTCTTTCGTTTCAAAATACCTTTCAAATGATATATTATTTGACCCCCATTACCATTTGAAAATTGTGAGGGGGATCCTGTCTGAGATCCTCCGATGGACTCTGGGACACAATATTTCTATTCAAGCTATGTGCCCTCTAGCTGTGTGCAATGTATATAGTAAACTCATTAGTTTATGGACCAGACAAGATCTGAGTATAATTTGGGGGTACCAGATTTCCTTCAAACCACAATTGTATTGGACCTGAGAACCACAAAAAACTATGATGGCCGTCTCGGAACGGTAGCTTTTCCAGATGGCGTCGAATCAAAGATGGCGCCCGTGTCGATTTATAAAACTGACAATATCTCAGCTCCTAATTATAGAATTTTAACGCTCTTTTTTTTTTAAAAAAAAAAAAAAAAGCGATACTCATTATATTTGCAACAAGTAGCGTTGTCATCATTTTGCTGTATCTTGAACGATGTATGAAGAAAATAACAAAAAATGAATTTCAAAGCGCTTGAAGTTTTACTAAATCTATATTAATCGTGACAACAAAAGATTTTATGAAAAAATACTTTGGACAAAAGAAAAGATTCATTAATTAGCTTTCGTTTGATGTATTTATGAACTTTCTAATAATAAGACAGCCGGCAATATCAAGATTTGAATGTTCAAAACTGCGCGGCATTCAGAAAACTCAAATAAAAAATGATTTTAAAAATAAAACTTCCCTTCTGCAAAAAGCACGTAACATGAGCTACATTTCATATTACTTTACTCTCTTTAAATGTGAACTTACCTTGCAAATTCTATTTCTCCTCTTCATTGTCAGAAAACCCTACTTCTTCGTTAACTGTATACTTCTCAGGATCTGTTTGAGGTAGGTTGTCACAAAATGCGAACTTACAAGCAGGTGTATACTTCATGTTATTGAGCAAACAAGAACTGCTAGGTACCTTACAGGTACGAAAACAAAGGCAACTCAAGAAGCTCAAGACAGCTTCTGGAGCTGGTAATCGGTCATCCACTGAACAGATACATGTCTACTCTCGTCAATTGTCCAACCATGGTTTTCAGGCTCGGGAATTTCAGGAAAGTTCTCCAGCCATCGTTTAACAATTGCAGATTGGTAATTTGCTCTGGGGATATGCTGATAGAGGCAATCTTCGCAGGGAGTAAGTTGAACAGACTCGATTACAGCTCGTTTACTTCGGCTTATGTCTCAAATACAGAAAGCAAACAAACTTCTGTAGTTGGCTGAGAAGTTCACTGTTTATATTCCAATCTCTTCCAAAGAAAGAAAATAAATTGATCATTTCGCAAGAGTTTAATTGCATTTCATTTTCCTTGACTACACATAGCACTGAGTTACAACCAGTCATTGTGTAAAGGGAAGGTAAAGCAGACAATAAAGTAGAACACAAAACTAAGACAAGTTTTCTTACATCAATAAGTCGAATTCGGATTTTTGTTTCACGTTTAATGGAAACATTACTTTGATTTTCAATATGCATAGACGCATATGCACACAGAACGAACACATTCGTGTCATTTGATTTACATATGACATTTGAAAACTCTTGTGAGTGATGTTTAATATGTAACATCATTCTCGTATCAGCTTCTTCTTGAGAAGATGACAGTTCTGGCACTTTATTGGTATCTTTTCCTGTACTTTTTAAACACTTGTTTCCATCCATTACGAACAAAATTTTTCCTTTCAAATCCGTTCTTTTTTCCTTTGGCTGTCAACTTTCTGCTAGGATTCTCGTTAGCTTGTTCTTACTGGCATTACTTCTTAAGAGTCGCTTCCAGTTTGTACTTTATGTACACTCTTCAAAACATGAAATGATATCACTTCATTAGCACCTCTCAAAGTTCTTTAAGCGGACTTTATTAATTTCTCTTTATAAGGGTCAAAAACTACGTCTATTCGGTCACTGACATCATGTATTTTTCAAATTTCTAGCAGTATTAAATGAGATATTTCATCAAAAGTACATTTTCTCCATGTAACTTATGAATAAGCTTCATTGCCTGAATAACTGTTGCAGATTTGTCTTGCGGACGGTGAGCAGGCGACACCATACTCTCAAGAAAATTCACTAGTGTGGCTTTATTAATTTTCCTTCAAGTATCATCAGGATTCGCTAGAATCAATGACAAAGATTCAAAAGATGACTGAAAACTTCCTCTATGTTTAGGTTACGGTTTTCTGCTATCAAAATCATATTCCAGAAAATATTTCTATCTATTTTTGTTATTGTTTTACACCTAACCTCTGGTTATTTTTGGAAGTTTGCAACTGATTTTTTTAGTAGGGTCAAAGAAACATTTATTCAATTCTAAATGATCATTTTGGAAGTCTTGGTAAGCTTCCTTCCTTTTCTGTCTTGCCAATAATAAATCATTTTGAACTTCTGTCTGCGCTTCTAAGCCTTTGAAATGTGAATAATATTGAGGGATTTTTGTCGAAAGGGTTGGTCCACTCATTTTACAGAAGCTTAACTAAGGGTGAAATTTGTTCTTTGTCTTCAGAAATACGGGTCTTGTGAAGATCCAGCAGCTGATATTTCTTGTCTGGAATGATTTCCATAAATTTTCGCATCTTTTCATGTGCTCAAGCTCGATATTCTGCGGTTAAATAGTGTTTACTGACTGCTCCAAGCTTTAAACTGAATCCTTTTGTCCCATTTGCTCTTTGTATATCTTTATTTACTGTCTTCTCTAAAGACTGATCAACCGGAATTCGTACAAATGGATTCTTTGATTTAAGCTGGACAGAAAAATCTACAAACATGTAAAACTCAAAATGGAAAGATTTGTATTTTCCAATTCGGATAGTTCAGCTAATTGAATTGATAAGCACCTAGCATAGTTAATTTTATCTAAAGAAAACACCATGGGATCATTTCTTGTAAACACGAAAGATAGAGTAACCAATTACCTTCCCTATGAGCTCGAATCAAACCCAACAGTAACTCCACTAAATCTATGTAAAAAAAAAAAAAAAAAAAAAAAATCCAGAAAGATAAAAGTACTCCATTCTCATGTCTCATATGATTCATATAGCTTTCGAAAATAATAAAAAATTCTTTGATTTTGTCGTCTCCGTACAACATTTCAAAACTGTTTTGAGATATGTTTTCAGCAAATGAACAAAATAACTAATTTAATTCTGTAATTGTAAAAGGAAGCTGAATATTTTTGACTTCGACATGATCCAAGAACTCATTCCAAATTATACACATTAAGGCTTTGCAGACTCATTTGTGGAATCTTACAGCGTGGTTGTATTGCTTTCCGTTTAAAACTTGACAAATGAAGCCAATTGCAATTTTTTTCTGATTCTACTGCTACGTCTAAGTCCAGCATTACAAATAACTTCCCAATATTAGTAAGTAGGATACAAACTATGTGAAAAGATCCAATCATTATGAAAATACTGTCAAATTCATTGAGATG
Organism: Thermobia domestica; assembly: GCF_964235325.1. Taxonomy (NCBI): domain Eukaryota; kingdom Metazoa; phylum Arthropoda; class Insecta; order Zygentoma; family Lepismatidae; genus Thermobia; species Thermobia domestica. Next base: position 73,519,632 of record NC_137468.1, read on the forward strand.
TATCCATTTAATTTCTGTTTCTTTTTAAAAAATGGCCTGATCTACAACAACAACAATATTTTCCAAATTTAGCCTTGACTTTATTTGATTGCACTCTGTCAATATTTCATAAACTGTTGACTTATCACTTGCTGGGTGATTTATGAAAGGCAAATAAGCTATTGTATTTGGTGTAACTTCAACATTGTTCCTGACTAGTATATTAAATCCTGTCCAAGAGCTAACTGTCTAATTTCCAGAGTTACAATGCTGACTTAGAACCCAAAGTAAACTTTTCCGTTTAGATTTCGAAAACAAGCTAAGGCAATCAGGGATTGGCTGTGCTGAAATGTTAGAAGGTTCAATCTTCTTACCTGCAATATATTCTGTTAAAGGTGAATAGTGAACTACCATGCATCTTTTCTTCTTATGATCATTAAATATAGGTCTCAGAGGTAAATACGACTCTGATACTTTCTGAATTATAATGTCATTAACTCGGTGACTTTATGGTAACATTCCGCCTCACTATTCATTGTTTACATTGAATTGCAGTGCTGACGCGCGCACCTTTGAACATTCAAATCTTGATATTGCTGGCTGCCTTATTATTAGAAAGTTCATGAATACATCAAACGAAAGCTAATTGATGTTTTTTTCTTTTGTCCAAAATATTTTTTTATAAAATATTTTGTTGTTACATTAATATAGATTAAATAAAACTTAAAGCGCTTCGAAATTCATTTTTTGTTATTTTCCTCATACATCGTTCAAGATACGTAAAAATGATGACATCGTTACTTCAGGCACGTAGCCAGGATTTCGTGAAGGGGAGGGGGGTCCGTGACATGAAATACTCTGGTCATCACACCAGGGGCTCGATCATTCTAAACTATTTTAGTGGAACATATATTGGTTCGTTTAGCCAGGATTTCGTAACGGGGGGAGGGGGACGTAAAATGAAATTCTGAATGCCCAGGAGCTCGATCAATCTAAACTGCTTTACTATCAACATATATTGGTTTCTTTGGACAATAAAATCAGAATATGTTGGTAAGTATTGTAAAAACAAACTATGAAGAAATCTCTAGTAAAATGATATAAAAAAAAGTGTTGAAAAAGATTTTACAATATTTACGTCCTTCCTCTGTTCATTCAAATATAACAATTTTCCTTTCATTATGACCTCAACTATTATAAAAAGTACATATTCACTATTATAAAAAGTACATACTCAATAATGTCTTGTAAAATATTTTACAATATCTGCGTTCCTTTTTCTGTTCAATCAAATGCTAATAGAACTCCTTTTCCATATAAATTTTTGTTTTTATTATTAGGTCAACTACTGTCTGTTCCAAATGACAGGTTAAAGGAGCAGTAGAATCTTTTAAAATATCGTTTGATACCGCAAGGATGCGATGACGAAAAATTATGATAAAAGATGTCCACGCTATTACACAACGGCACTATACTTTCGGAAGCTTGAAATCTCCCTGACTAGTAGCTGAAATCCTGAGAATTCCGTGATTTTAATAGAAATTTCAAATTCCCTGACTCTTCCAGGATATCTCGCTTACTTCGCCAGTATGTATTGTAATACAAATCTCCTCATAAGAAAGAGTAACCAAAAGCTTCCTGAATTTTATTTTTATTTTTAACGCGATCCTAATTTTGTTTCATTTCTGATCTCGAAGGGGGGGGGGGTCCGGACCCCCCTGGCTACGTGCCTGGTTACTTGTTGCAAATATAATTACCTATCATTTAAAAGAAAGAGCGTTAAAATTCGCAAATTAGGAGCCAAGATATTGCCAGTTTTATAAATCGACTCGAGCACCATCTTTGATTCGACGCCATCTTGAAAACCTACCGTTCCGAGACAGCCTTCATAGTTTTTCGTGGTCCTCAGGTACTAATACAATTGTAGTTTGAAGGAAATCTGGTACCCCCAAATTATAATCACCTTATCTATACTGGCTCATAGACTACATGACTACCTATCACAGTCTGGGTTCAGATTGCCTCCTTCAGTGTTTACCTTCTAGATCCGTCTCTGGCCATAATCAGCCTCTAGGATTCATCCACTCGATGCTGTTGCTAGTAAGTTCATCGAGTCTCAGAATGAAAATTATCAAAAATGTTCTTCTTTGCCTTAGTATTTCCCATAAGCACGTTGTTGCCTCTCCAGTCCTCCTCAATTCTTCGTTGGTCACTTTTACAACCCGGGAAATTTTCAACACAAGTCGGTGACACCAATACTTGAACGCCACTATCCTTCTCTTCTCTTCTTTGCTGAAAGTTCAAGTTTCACTGCCAGTAATACACTCCATTCAAAAATCTTAAGAAGACTCTTCCTGAGTCGCATGTATGTTCTTGGAATTGAATATGGTTCATTTCTTGTTGGACACAATCTTTACCTGGCACAATTTCCACCTTGACTCTTCCATCTGATATTATTTTGCTTTCAAGCTAGGTAAAAGAGTTCACACTCTCAAGTCAGTCTTTAACCAACCTACAGGTAGACGTTGAGCCATTGTCTACTCACCGTCAGTATCTTTGATTTCCCTCTATTCATCCTCATGTTATAGCAGAGCCTCCATCTCAAAAAAGTGTCGCTACAATTTGGTTATCTGTTCTTTGCAGGCACAGCTATATCGTCAGCAAAATGAAGCATGTCTATCCGATGTACATATATCTTCACTCCATCTACATCCCCAATTCTCTCTCTTATCTCGTCCGGCGTCATTTTATGGAAGGAATTTCCCCACAAGAGACCATCCCTTTCTGTTTTATTTTCTCCTGAATCTATTGTGCACTTGATATCGATGAAAACGTGACGACTCTGCTTGCAAACACAATAAACTTGTTAAGTTTTTTTTTTTTTTTTTTTTTTTTTTTTTGCATGAACAGATCAAGAACAGATCAAAACTCCAGTTTAAAAAATTGATTTATCCAATGTAATACAAACAAAATGCACTTGATCATGTATTTATTTTTGTTTTATTATTCAGAATATAGAATCGGTTAAAGTCTTAAACATTTCAAACTTTTATCTATATTATAGACTTAACCATGTAACATTAGGGTCTACTAACGCACCGCTAATAATTATAGATGATAATGATAGTATTCTTTATTTTGTAAAATAGATTTATATAATTATAATTATATAAATCAATTTTACAAAATAAAGAATACTATCATTTGAAAAAACTTCCAAGCTTCTACGGAATGAGCGACGAAGAAATTAATGTACGGTATCTTCCTTGTTTCAGACTACTTATTTGAAACCTAAAAGAAAATAAATGGTTAGAAATTTGAGGCGTACGTCTATTAGGTTGGCGCCAATGCAATGTGCATTGTGACGTCTGGTGGAAAACTCATCTTAGTAACACTTCGGACGGATACGATCTAACGTTCATGAAATCTGTACACGACCAGCCAACTGGTTGGGATAGCCAAACAATCAAGAAGCAGCACATTGTAGAACACGTTCGTATAAAATTGTATATACCATGAGTACTGCAAATGATTTTCTTTTAGAAATTGAAGCTTGGACACTGCCGTGCAACCGACAAAAATATATTCAGTGCATTTAGTCCAGAAATGGCTCATGAACGCCATTTGTTTGTCAAATTATGTTCAGAAGACACAGCATTGCAAACTGAGCCTCAAGGTCATGGACCAACATCATGTTCAGATGAGCTGCTCAGGAACGCCGTGGACGCAGACTATCGATAAAGTGAAAAGCAGAAATCCCGTTGCAGACCAGTTAGATATACATCACACTACGTTTTCGGCAGCTGCACGCAATAGATAAGATAAAAAAAAAAAATTGGACTTACGTATACCACATGAATTGACACCGACCAACCAGCCATCTACAAATATGTTTTTTTCTGAGTGTATGGAAAATCTGAGAGATTTCCTGGATCGGCTTGTCATCTCTGATGCGGGTCACCTACAACCATTGTAAACTGTCAGAATGATGTTTGGTTGTGATCAACGTCCAGTACCACTGCTCTACCTGCAGAAGTTCACACTGTTGCTCACTCCAGATCTTTAAAGTGGTGAACTGCATGAAATGCAGCTCACAGTTGTCCGTAAGTACTCATAAATCGGCAAGAGATATGGCAGCCTCGTGTTGCAAGACAATTCATGTCCACATGTCACTCAACTATGTATTTTTAGAGTGTTCAAAATGAGTGACAGCAGTAATTTCCAGTAATAATTACAAATGCGTGTAATCTTATTCTGTATTTGAGCATACAAATAGCATTTAATTTCGATTTTTTACGGTAAAAAAATTGTGAAAAGTAACGGAAATTCAGAAGGAGCCTTCTTTGCGAATTTCTCAGTCTTCATTTTCACCGTCATGATTAATCCGATTGGGTAGAAAAGCGTGAATAAGCAAATTCATCACCATCAAAAAGCCGAACATTTTTAAAAGACTTCGACCGTTTCTGATTTTGAGAACGCCCCTGCGTAGACTATCAGTAATTACTCGACACCTTGAAATTCATATCGTCATTAACATATCATATACAGGGTGTTAACTATACCGATAAATTGAAGGAGGTGATTCCTCATATCAAAATAACAGAAAAAAGTTTATATGGATCTATGGCGAAAACTGGATAGTTTCAGAACTAGGGCTGTCCAAAATCGCAAGAAAGCAAAATTTCCATGGGCCCTAGTTCAAATTCCAGAAGCTGTGGATGATGTTCCTTATCAGCGTAAAGAAAGCCGGTTTAAAGAGGCTTATTTTGGATTTTTTGATAAAACTACCTTGACAGAAATAAATTTGGAAAACAATTACGGAAATTTACAACTGTTTACAACGTTTCATACTATTGAAAGAAATTAAATTTTAATACATTAGAAACTATGTGTTTTTAAAGTGTTCAAAATGGATGACAGCAGTAATTTCCAGTAATAATTACAAATGCGTGTAATCTTATTCTGTATGGGAGCACCATACACAATCCAAAAGTGTATATTTCATCCATTTTCAATAGGTGTACAGGGTATTCCTCAAAGGGTGTAATTCTCAGATATGCTCTCAATAGAGTTTTCAGATATACTCTGATTTCAAGGAGGGTCCAAAGTAGGCAGAAGCTAAGCTTTAACAACAATGGACAGTCAATGCTTCGGAGGGAAGTCGGAAGTGTTAGGAACCGGCAGTTCCATAATTTTTTTTGTTCGGAATAACGTGTGCTGTAGTGTATTTCGTCACAGTATATTTCACGTTTTCTTCACTAATAAGCGTGAAAGAAAACATCGCAGCATGCGCTTTCCCGAATACGAGAGACCGTACTGCTGACGATCCTTAACACTTCCGACATCCCGCCAAAAGATTTCGTGTTCATTGCTGCCAAGGCTTATTGCTTGCCTACATTGGACCAATCATAAAGTCAGAGCATATCTCAACATTTGCTTGATGGCATATCTGGAAATTTCACCCAGCAATGAATATTCTGTACACCCATTGAACATTAATGGAATATTCATTTTTTAATTGCGCATGCGCGATTTCCTTTACGTTGATAAGGACCATCATACATAGTTTCTTGAATTCAAACTAGGTCCTTTTGAAATTTAGCTTTTATGCGATTTTGGACAGCCCTAGCTTTGAAACTATGCACTTTTCCCCACAGGTCGATATGAACATTATCTCTTATTTTGATGTAAGAAATCACCTCTTGCAATTTGTCGGTATAGTTCATTAACACCCTGTATATAATAACGTTTTGAAGTAATAAGTTAAAACTTGTTGTGACTCTTATTGGAATGTTTCGGTTGCGTGCATAGCTATCAGGAAAATTTTTAACAAATCTATTTCTTTGCAAACCGACAATATTCATTTAGTAGGGCACCAATATGTTTTCGGGGCGACGCGTCGTTTACTCATTTTCAACACTTTTCCTTTCTTGATCACTTGGCGCCTCTTGCTATCAGCACCAGATGCAACCGCTCCGCTCGCCTCCTTCCTTTGCTATGCTTCTGTCCACAATACACTTGATCCTTGATATATTATAATAGACTACGGTCATACACATAGTTAGAGATGTTTCCAATTATTAGAATTAAAAATAGTGCCATATGTAAAACATTCTCTTTTATAACTTTTGTTACGATAGGTGAGCAAGTAACCATACATATAAAAGCTATATAGCAAAAGAACGATACCAAAAGATTAAAAATTATATGTAACGAATTGATGAGAACTAATTAGTGTTTCTAACCGAAAAAAATATTTTTTAAAGATTTCAAAGAGTAATGATACACATATTTGTTTATAATCATTTTCTGTTTCAAATTATTTAAGTGACATAAATGGTTTAATAAATAGTAATTTTCAAACATAAAAACTTGCAAAATTTCAATATTAATAAGCACGCCTCATACACATATCAATATATACTGATTGGCATCTTAACGGAATTTTGTATATTATTCAGTAGACTCTGTTCTTCATAACATTATTGAAAATATAGAGCTTAATAAACAGACAGAGAATATCACCGACTATTTAACAAAACTTATAGGTTATGTTTATTTTTTTAAAAAAATGTTCCTAACGCATTTCTTAAGCGAAAAATTCTCATGCAATTACTCTTAGATCAACAACAAAAATAATAACTACACTTTAGGAATGCTATGTGAGATGATTATGCTAAAATGTTAATATTGAAGTACAGCGAAACTCCATTTATCCGGACTGATGAGTCCGGATCGCAATCAGTATAATTAGAGCAATCTTCAAAAGAGTTATGCTGTGAAATAAATATTTCTTTAAAATCATGTGTCTAACTAGAAAGTAGTCCTAAAATATAAAGGGCTTGGGAGGACACAATTATATGTAATATTTTATAACTTTTGAGTATACAGGGAAAGAAGATACTACATTCCCGTGCAATACAATGCAATGACACATACCAAACAAGCTTCCCCTACTATCTGCAAGTACACTCATGTCCAAAATTATTGTCACATATCTATAACTGTCTTCTTTTAGGAATATAATTTGATAATGATTTTGCAGTGCACTTTTAATACTGATACTATGTGTATAATCGGGAAATGTATATTTGTGGTAAATTTCATAGGAAAAGAATTATAAATACCAAAATTAGAATGAGTGAAACAGAATGTTGCTAAATGGACAAGAAAGTTTTATTTTCATTTTATTGTTCTTATTTACTACTCTCTTAACATGAAATTTACTTCATACTTGTCTTTGCCGATTATAGACATACTAACATTATAAGAAATACCGGGCAAATTCGTTATCAAATTATATTCCTACAACAACATATTTATAGACATGCGACAATAATTTTGGACATAAGAATACATTTCCGAAATTAAACTACAGTAGAGCGTCGATTATCCGAACGTCGGTCAACCGAACGACCGCTTAACCGAACTTTGTACTCGCTCGCACCTGTTACTCTCCCACCCTACCGTCCATCATCCCCCTCACTCCCAAACCAAGTTTCCCACAGTAGTCGCCGCACTGAGCCACCCCTGGCGGAACATTGCTTCTAATGGGGCCTTCATAAGGCGCTGCTGGCCGGCCAAGCCGCCAGTCGCTGTGTTTCAACAATCAGCACACTTCTGTCGGTTTGACACTGGCTGTAGAAGTAGCAGCAGTATCAAAGCTGTTCACAGCAACAGCTGCGCCAGCTTAGAGTTGAGGCGTGCCGCTCCGCGCATGGCAAATAAACATGTACAGTTCGATTATCCGAACAAACCAGTTTTCCGAACACCCATGTCCCCCAATTACTTCGGATAATCGACGCTCTACTGTATCTACATACTGTTCTGTGACTCGATCTTAAGAACTAGAAGAACCGAAAGGTCAATTTGGCCTTTTTTTCTAACTTTTTCCATTGCTCTTCTCTAACCATTTCACTTAGAAATCTGAAAGTCCTTGACCTTTTATCTTTAATAGGGTAGACTGTGTATAAAAATGTTTCAGATTGTAACATCATTAAGAAAGCACTATACCGCAATACCCAAGAGGGACCAAAGAGTCATTTTGACCCTTTTACTGACACTGAAAACATATTTTATTTGCAATTAATGGTCTGTAATTTATTGCGATTGCGGTGTGTGAAGTCTGTGTTATTAAAATAATACTTTGCGCAAGCGCGGGCGTACATACATATTATATATAATATACAGGGCCGGATCCAGGATTGTCTGAAGGGGGTGCACCAATAACTACCAAAATAACCAATCACACTGAAACTCTTTAAAGTGACATGTGACAATGTTCTTTACCCCTGACAGTGACAACATTAAAGCGTAGAACGGAGGAAAGTATTTTGCAGAACGGAGGGTTGGAAGTATTACGCAGAAAAAAAATGTTCTCTCCTCCTGGGTTCTGTTTTCTTCCCTACTTGACAATGTTATATTGTTTTGCTTGCTGAATCCTTTGCTTATACCTTTAGAAAGTATACTTAAACTTTTCCTTTTGCAAAGTTCTGCTTTCTTTTAAGTCCCAAACGGAAATTTGATGGCAGAAAGTTTCGGAAAGTGTTCTATTTACTCTGCTAGCTTGTCATTTTAAATAGCATATATTAAAACGAAGGGGAGGGGGGAACGTGCACCTTTGCACCCCCTAAATCCGTCCCTATATATATATACTTTGTGCTTTATAGTTAGGGCAGGAAAAAGACTACGATCTGTGTTTCCAGACATAATGAAAAATTGCTCATTACTAACATTTTTTATATATTATACATTCTAAATTTAACAATCATACAACTTAAATAATGTAAATAATGTTCCTGCAACAAATTTTACACTATTGATTCATGATCATTATTTGCTTTTGGTAATGCCCTCCAGGTAACTTTTCGTGCGCTATCGTAATATTGTATATCATTCGCAAAGTAACTGTGTGGCTTTTTTCACTTGTGTGTGTATATGTGGTAAATTAAACCAGAAGAAATAATTCGCACTCTGCAAGAGTTGGATGAAGACCTGTCTCAGTGTGAGAGAGATCTAGAGTCAGCAAGTGAGTTCAACAGTGACTTAGAAGTATCCACGCCATTTTCAGAGGCAAGTAGTACATGTCCAGAAGACTCTAGGATTGATGAGGGAAAATCATTTACCAGTGCTCCCAGTTCTTTTACAGCGTGTGATGGAACAATATCACAACAGGGACTTCAGCTGGTAGGACTGTTGTTCAAAATATTTTCGGGGAAAGCCCGACGGATCATCGTATGCCTTTCGTTCTGTGATAGATGGGGAATCCAATGATTGCTTTCCATCTTTTCGTCGATGGAAGTTTATTGAAGTGTATTGTAAGATGCACAATAACCGAGGCCTCTTTGGTCACTTTTGCCGTATGAGGTTCGAGAAGATCGTGGAGAAGTAGTGGATCACTGCTGGCTGCTTTTGGAGAAATTTACCTGAACCTCTTTGCAATTGCGACTAGTAGACCTCGTCTGTGATTGTCTTTCCGCTTTCTAGATATTCGTAGAGGACTATGCCAGTTGGCGTGACAGCAACGATAAGCAGATGTGCAACATTGTAGCTTGCTTTGCTTGGACAGAATACAAGAAACCAACCTTCTTAGCTTCCATGTCATCCCAAGGTTATCAAGGTGTGATGAAATGGTTCCCTGTCTCTCCACCTCTTGTCTCCGGACGAAAAGCAGCTCAACCACTTTTGAGCTGTCCGTTTCCACACTGGCGTCTCTCCAAACGCGGAGCATGTTCTTCTAGTGCCCTCTGCAGCTCTGTTTATTTGTACTCATAAAGGAAAATACCCCTCAAAGTATCCCTTTCCAACGACATGTTCTTTCGAAGATTGCGCTTTTTACAATATCAATGGCAAACGTAAAATGTACTGAACAACTCTCTACTGAATAAGGTTTGAAAAAAATGTAAACATACGACGTCATCAGAATAAATTAAACCACACTAACGCGACAAAAGTAACTGTTCTCAAAAACTGCACAGACTTTCTTGGTTACCTTAAGGAACTACTTATGCCTATATTAGGATTATTAAATGAAATATTTGTTTATATCAACAAAATCGCAAGAGTCGTATTTGAGGAAACTGTAGATATAGAGGTAAACTATCCTTGTAGGTAATTGAATAAACAAGACTTGATATTCCATCCTTGTTCATTTTATTTGACTCGGACGTCCTGACTAAGTACATTTTCAGAGTTGTACTCATTCGAGAACTTTTATGTACGATTTTGTTATAATTTTAATTTTTACATTGTTGTAATTTTATAGTATTTCAATATTTAGCCAATTGAAAATGCTCCAAGAGCATTGCCAGAACGAACTTAAATAGAATGGAGAGATGGTGCAGGAAGGATAACTGTGGTTGTTCCTACATGTAATAGTAAATCTTTTTATCCGCACCTTCTTCTGTTACTCGCAAAAATTCGTAAAATATCATATGTCTGTGTTTTATGGTTCTCGAGGTATGGCTCCTTAAATCTCCCGAAATTCGAACTTTCTTGGCCAATATCTGGGGAACGGTGGTCGGTGGCTACCTGTCACTATTTGGAACCAAAATGTTCACCATCCTCTTAGGTATTGATCAACATCAATATGATCTCTTTATGACTTGCGGTTCTCAAGATATAGCTCCTTAAATAACACAAAATTGGAACTATTTTTTTGGCCAATATCTCGGCAACGGTAAGTCATAGAGAGATGATATTGGTGTTAATGAATACCTAAGGGGTAGTAAACATCTTGGTATCGATATTAACCGGTGGCCACTGGCCAAACCAGTGACCAGTTAGGCAGTGGTCACCGGTTACTATTTGGTACCAAACTTTTCACCATCCTCTTAGGTACTGATCAACACCAATATCATCTCTCTATGACTTAGTGGTTCCCGAAATATGACTCCTTAAATCTCAGGAAATAGGCTATTTTTTGGCGAATATCTCAGGAACGGTAAGAGTGATGCGAAAAATTCAATCACTTTCTCAGATAGTTTCTCTCAGATAGATGCTCTGTCGAATGGAGGATTCAAAATTGAGAAAATCACAAGTAACAGACAGACAGACACACAGACAGAGAATTCAGTAGGGAACTTTTTAAGTTCGCTGAAAATTAACTGTTCTTTTCAGTTAGTTTGATTCAAATTAATATTAACCATTTTCTTATTATAGTTGATTATTTATGAAATATGAACAAAATTGCTAGTCTCTCCAAAAATATCACTAGCAAGAATAAACTACTCCGTGTGAATCATTTCAGGAAAATATTTATGCCATATTATCAGGTTATTAATAAAACATTCACTTACATAAAATGAAGAAAAAATCATCTGAGCCATTTTTGAGCAAATTGTCCGAAAATTATTCCCCCAAGAGTAAACTGTGTATTTTTCCTTCTTTTAAAAAACTATTTATACCATATCATTGCTTTCCGTGTTTTCATGCCAATTAAAATGTTCCAAATTTTACTAAATTTCAAACCTTCCTCTCCATTTAATATGTGATCTTCTAATATTAAATCTGTTGCTTCTCTTTATAAATTTTTACATAGTTAATGAAAGATTGATTTATGAAATATAACAAAATTGCTAAAACGTTTCCGAGAAAATAGCCAATTTTATTTTTACTCTTCAGTAGACTACCTGTATTTTGGTGGGAAAGAAAAAAAAATCGAGAAAAGCTCCTAGATAATCTTATTAACAGTTTAAAAACTTAATCTCGATATGTTGAAGGATATGACCTGTAGGCAAGTGATGAACATTTTTTACATCAGAACGGACGAACAGACATTGAAAAAATGCGTTTTTCAGCATGTAGGGATTGTGAAACATGTTAATCCGTTCGAGTATGGAATCCAATTCTTTTTCGTTTACCATACTTTTTTTCTCCTTAATCGTCGGTTGGAAAATAAAAAGAATAAGTTGTGAGGTAAATAAAAACTCTCCATTTCTTTTATTGAATTAAAAAGTAGTGTGTTGAAGATAAAATCACTTTTACTATTCTAATACTTCAAAATCATTTGTGAGATTTTAAATACACAGTTATTTAACCATGCAACTTAAGGTAGCAGCCGCGCCTGAAGAATATTCTAATGAACCCCAGGCAGTTGTACATAGATAAAACCATTATCTTAACCCACTTTCAACGGATGAAGAAGATCTCTTTAATGTACCGTACTCTTAATACTAGTCTAAAGTAAAGGAAGCTTAAAGCAAAAAAAATAAATCGACGTACGCACACACATACACAGAGAGAGAGAGAATGATGTAAGGTTCATGTACAAGGAAAGAAGAAAAATAACCTTGTCCATTGTTGTAGAACGGAAATGAAGAAGGGCCTTTCATCGCTGGTACAACACAGCCTTTCAGTGTCACAAACTCTCTTTCTGAATGTTCCCTCTTTTGATGTTATCCTTCTCGTTTTCGTGGGTGGATAATCTTGTTCGGCAAAGTCCTTTTAAAGAATATTGAAGAAAGAAAAAAAAAAGAGAGAATTCTTGACTTAAACTTTCCAGTCACAAAACTTCGTCCCTAAAGATCTATATTTAAAAAAAAAAAAAAAAAAAGTAAGGCTCGGAAAGTAGTACAAAAAATATCTTCAAGTACTTTATATTTTCCTTTCTGCCAAAAGAGTATGAAACTTTCAGAATTTTGTTCCTTTTCATTTGTTGCATTGCTTTGTAATAATGTTCATAGTTATTGACTTCTTGGAAATATCATAACATTTACCGGTTATAACGTAAATTTTTATTCAATGTAAACTGAAAGGTTAGTGTTACTTTCAGATGAATTCTCGTAGCTGACAATACAATATTTTTCTTCCTTCTATATATCAAATAAATAACGTAAATCATTACGGAGACAGTACATTATCTCGATAAAAAAAATATTATATTCCGTTTGGTTGGTTGAATCGGAATTATATCCTTTTCACCACCAAAGCTGTATCAGACATGAATCTACAACTTAACGTGAAATCCTACCTACGTGAACTCTCATCTGGAATCGAGTCTAAGTCTCTGGGTAGAGGTCTGCACGGGTCGGAATTTTTAGTTTGGGTCTGGCCCGCCTCTGCCCGTGAATTGATAATGTGAGGCCCGACCCTTGTCCGAAATATGTTTTAGCATTTACGCCCGAGCCCGGCCCGAGCTCGTGTGATAATCAAATGTGCCTGTAATAAGCCTGAATAATAAAAACTTAATAATTAACGCAAAATTGTTATTTTTATTTACAGTACTTAGCGGTTTAATTTTACAGTTGTGCTTTAAAAGTTCTCCAGAAAGAGCGGTCGGAAAGAACAGTGATATATCGTTGTACAGCATATTTACAGAGTTAGGCCCGGAAAGGCCCGAGAAATATGGTTGTATATTTGAAAATTTACAACCCGAGACCGACCCGGACCCAAAATGATATATGCTTTGTACGCCCGAGTCCGTGCAGACTTCTATCTCCGAGGTCCAATGCGTGAACATTAAAAATATAGCCACGAGGGAGTTTATTTTTGGTAAAGGATTTTCCGCGCCGCCCTTCCTTTCTCATGCACGTCTTTTATTTTCTCGACGACTACACATGAAGATGTGCACTCACCTATGTCATGTATTCAGCGCCATGAAATCTATTGATTAGAATGATAATAATATTGTGGAATTTAGTTTTTATATATATTTTTAATTTTCGCTCTTCATTTGATTGTTTACTGAAAAAATCAAGGAAACAATGTATCACACGAGTTCAGCCCTACTCGTCAGATAGGCATAAAATTTGGCTAGGTGGTACAATTTGCGTATGAAATATTATACTGCACAGACTTTTTAATTCCCAAGTTATGACAATCATTCAGCTTAACGTCCCATGTATATGTGCTTTATGCTAGGGAAGACAGATCATAAGACAAGTGAATGATAATGGAAAAACTAGGAGATTATGAGAGAAACACCGAGAAAACCCACGGACCATATGTTATCCACCACGTACTTACTTGGCTGGAGAACGAACAATGGTCCCTACGCACGAGAGGTAAACACTACCACTGATCTACAGTGCATACTCCCAACTCATAAGCTGTTACATTTTGGGTGATACTTCAAGAGAACAAAAAGGCGTACGTTGAACTTAACGGATCGGGGTTAGAATTGGCATAATGGTAGACTTTGATTTTCTATTGTAGGCGTCTTAAATATCATCCAATATTGTACAGGCTTTTGGTTTCCCAGTCATGAGCAGTCAAGTTTTTTGAGTTTTGTTTCTGAAATCAAGAATTCACATACAAAACCCACCCGATTGGGATCAAACGTTGATCTACAGAAGCGAGTAAAATATTATGGCGTGCAAGCTTCTATGCACAACCAAACTTCTAAGTGTATTTACTCCGCATAATAAAACGTAACAAATACTATTTAGATAACAATGAATAGTCAGTCTTGGACAGGAAAGACTATATATCCTATAGGTATTTCATTTGTTCAGAGCGTTAAACAATCTGAAAGTGGATTACAGAAACAGAAGGATAATATGCCAACTTTACATTAACCAGACATCTGTTATAGGAAGAGATCAGAAGGAAAGAAGAATAAATATTAAAGGAGTAAGTCTATGGACGTTCACCTCTCGTGTGCAACTTCTATATAGAGGAGGCTATGAAAGAATTCTTTGATAAAAACGAGAAAGGCGTAAAAGTAAATGGACAGGTTTTCAGCACAATAAGGTTTGCTGATGACATAGAACTGATAGCGGAGAAGGAAAAGGACTTGCAGGAAGCACTTGCACACTTGAACGATCAACTGGAAAAAACATGCAAAATGAAGATAAATAAGAAGAAAACGAAAGTGATAAAGTGCACAAGAGCAGGACAGGAAGGGGCAAATGTATGGCTAGATGGAGAGAAAATCGAAGACCTTAAGACTTTCCCATATTTAGGAAGTCTAATATCCTCGGTCGGAAGAAGTGAAAAAGACGTAAGCTCTAGAATAGCGCAGGCTAAACAAGCATTCAATAGCAAAAGAGGACTACTAACATCAAAAAATGTTTCGTTGATGTTCGTAAACGATTTATTTAAGACCTTGGTATTCAGCGTGGCGCTTTATGGATCAGAGACGTGGACAGAGAAAAAAGCTGAAATATCCAAACTGGAAGCATTTGAAATGTGTTGTTCGCACAGAATGCTGAGCATATCATGGACCGAAAGGAAAGAAGACGTACTAAAGGAAGCTAATAAAGGACGACAGATCATGAAGATAATAGGGAAAACAAGAAACAGCATACTTGGCCATCTTATTCGACACTCCGATTGGATCACTGTGTTGATAGAGCGAAAGGCAGAAGGAAAACCGGGAAGAGGAAGATTAAGGATAGAATAACTAGATGCAGTTACGAAGACGACAACTTATCAAATTATAAAACAGCTCTACTAAGGCAGAGAAAAATTTTAAAATTTCCATGTTACCCACCAACTTATGGTTGAGGTGAACAAGAAAACCTTTTTGTCTGATTAATTACATTTGCGTTATTTATTACATATAATCTATCTATAATATTCTTTTGGATAGAAATCTCTATTGATGATACTAAAATGATAAAAGTATGATAAATATTTCAACTTGAGATCTTCCTCTTCCAAATTGCCTGATATTTGTACTAAATCTGTAGAGAAATCTAAAAGAACTTGTACTAGATGACAGGCAATTAAAGATTTTTGTCCTTTCAAAAAACAAAATGACTTCGGCTAGCAAAATTAACACATCACTCGTGTTCTTAACAGCCACAGAGACTTTATCCAAAGAAGAATATTCTTCGTAATTTAAGTGACACTTTTAATTTAGCGTGAACAGTAAAGACAAGAGAGAATCGTTATGCGTTGTTTTTGTTACGTCATATCCAAACTTTAATGTTTTTTATTCTTTCCTTCAAGTTTATGAATTTCCACTTTTCTTAGAGTTTCTTAACTTTTTTTCTTAAAGGAATCCCCCTTCTTCTTCTTTCTGTTATTATTATTATTAATATTTCATTTGTTCTTTTTCCGCTCTAGATTTTCCTTTGTCTTATTTGCTTCTTTCTCTGTATCTATTGTCTTTTCTAACAACTGCGCACAAGCTAATGTTTTCAACACTGAACCAACACACACACATATATAGATAATAACCGGCGAATAATACAACCATTCTTCAACAATGATATTTTAGAAGAACAAAGCTCAAGATATCTTATTCCAGCAAAGAATTCGTAACTTTTAAGATAGAAATAATTTTCCTTTTACAGGGGGTGAACATGACACTCCCCTTCCCTCTAAATTCTCACACTGGTATGTTCTAACCACTGCCAGATTTAGGTTTGATGGGGCGCTAAGCTATTGAAAGGGGTCTTTATACGTCAAGCTTTAGGGGCCCTTTGTATATACAAGCTTTCTTTTTCAGTGACAAAATGTTGCTGTTTAAGGTTTGAATATGTGCTATATACTAATTTATTGACCTAGTGGATATCTAAATGGAAGCAAGGGCCAATTACAAGCAGAGCTGGGAAACGAAGGCTCCATTATAAGTGGGGCTGGATAACAGAGCCCTCATCACAAGTAGTGATGAGCGCAAGAGTCTTGGTCTTGCAGTTTTTGCAAGAGTCTTGCATGCAAGACCAAGACCAAGACCAAGACCAGGAATCCCGATGCAAGAGCAAGACTCTTGCGCAAGAGTCTTGCACAAGTACCAGAACTACTTGATTTTTATAGAATGTAAAAAAGGGAGGGAATCATTACATCTTTTAGTTAAATTTCTTGGCTTCAGTAAAAATGCCGCTGGAGTGAATGTGTTCCCAGTAGTTTATGCAATCTGTGTGAGTCGATCTGTCTATGTAGCATATAGCTACAGTATGTCTTCTGAATTGGTTCTGTAGATATTACTCGTTTTCAAGCTACACAGCCTCTTGCGGCATGTGAGCTTTTTTGGTGGACAAACACCTTGTGCGTGTGTTCTCTAGGGGTTTTCCCATTTCCCTCTATTTTCTTCATTCCACCATTTCAGTCATTTCTCATCCTCACCGTCTCCCTTAGCATTGGTGCATAATCGTGGGACGTTAAACTAGATACTACATTCCAATTCAAAGCATATTAGTGGTATTCTTCTTCCAAAACTAAAGAGAAATGTAATATTCAACATCCGTAATTCCGTACAACACAGGTGCCGACTACATGGGTATGGCCTTGGCTCCGAGACTCAAGCATTCGTTTGAAATTTTTAATGTGTGCACATAAAATTAATATCGAAGTAACATTTTCATGACATTGACAAAACCTTAGTGCATGTGACCGCAAACTTGATTTCATGGCCGGATGCTTATACTTTGAATAATTGTTTATCAATATAACTTTTAGCCTCCTTACGTATACAGCACATCGAGGATTGAGCGATATAACACAATACGTCCAACAATAAATCTATATTATCAAATTGAAAGTGACGATGTTTGTGATTCCTAATCTCTTGAACCACCCGACCGATCTCTATCAAATTTTCAACATAGATGAAATTCAAGGCTGGAACAATTTTTATCATTTTACTTTGACGGTGCAAAGTAGGGGAGGCGAAGGAGAAGATATATATGTAAAAGAATAAAAATAAAAGTGACTGTGTGTGTTACTTCATCACTCTTGAACCACCCAATCGATCTCAATCAAATTTTCAACATAGATGACGTTCGAACCTGAGATGGTTTCTGTCATATCACTTTGACGGTGCAGCTTAGGGGAGGGGAGATATATTTTAAAATGATCGAAAATGACCGATATTAGTGTGGAATCTATGGTTTTGGGGATTCGCTGAGATAAATAGTGACACTTCTGATGCTGTTTAAATCCGAATTCAGCCCCGTAGCTTGACGGATGATAGGGGATTTTATATATATTTATATATATATATATAATCGAAAATAACAAATATTAGTATCGAATCAATAGTTTTCGGGGACGCTAAGGTGAACAGTGATACTTCAAATCCCGTTTAAATGCAGATTCAGTACCACAACTTGGGAGAGGGGCAGGAAGAAGATATATAAAAATGATCGAAAATGACCATTATCAATGTCTAATCCATGGTTTTCAAGGTCATTGAAATGAACAGTGACACTTCCGATGAAGTGTCTCGCAACATAGGGAAGAGGAGATATATAAATTTATTGAAAATGACTGATATTAGTGCCGAATCTATAGTTTTCGGGGTTTCTGAGATAAACAGTGACCCTTCTTATGCCCTTTAAATCAAAATTCAGCCCCGTAACTTGGAGGGGGAGGGGAGAGAAATATAAAAACATCGAAAATGACTGATATCAGAGAGCACTTTAGTAATAGTAAAAAGTGACTGACTAGCGAAACATTATTTTTTTAAAGTTAACCCAACGAAGTGGGTAATTTATGCTAGTAATCCATATTCACAAGTGAGACTAATTTTGTACAATTATTTCAAATAACTTCCAGTCTGATGCCATTCATTATATTGTATTTCTAGGTCAAAATTATGTATATAAATTGAGTTTACACAATAAACATAGACAATTAAATCGTTTTCAGTTTTCACTCAAATTATTCTAAAATGTTAAGAGGTTTGATAATAATGATAATTATTTTAATTTTTTCTCTATCTTTTTTCGTCAATATTTCTGAACATATGATCATCATCGTCATATCTATCCTGCCATTATTGGCAGGTTACTTGCTGCAACTGAGAAGCTTCGATGTACGATGGTCCTCAGATAGTCTCTTCGTCTTGGCGTAGCAATGTTCTGTTTTAATATCTTCCTCCAACTACAGTCTCCTTCGCTCCCTCCCTCTCCTTCCTTCCACCATACCGTCTAGAACATCCTTCGTAATACAGTTCCTCCTCAGGCAATGTCGCAACCAGTTCCTCTATCTTCTCTTAACAATACCTAAAATTCTTCTTTCTCCCCTACTATTGCTATTTCTAACACCTTCTCATTCGTTTTCCGTTCAACACAGCTAACTCTCTCCTTTTTTCACCATGCTCACGTTTCGAAAGCCTGCAATTTTTTTCATAGCTTTTGCGTAATGTCCATGTTTCTGCCCATTGAGTACATATTGGAATCAGTAAATTAAATCTCAATATTTCATTGGAAGTTTGTTCAATACAAAAATGAGCTAATCGTGGTTTAAACGAAAAATCTCATCCCTTTAGAGTGTAAAAATAATTTTGCAATTCATGGCATTTCAATAATCTAATAAAATCAATAATCAACAATACCACCTTGATTTTTCTTTGTGCGTCTCAGGGGTAGCCTCCACAGTTTGGGAACCAGTGGAGTGTTGGATCTGTTAAGAAATATAAAAATATTACGGAACGTTGTGATTTATCTTATAAGTAGTGAAGCGTGGGTACTTATTAAAAAAATAAAGGTCTTCACCTATGTTGTACACTATCATCATACTTACACGAAGGTAAATTACATTGCATTTAGAAACATATACATATTTCCGTTACTATTGGCGCATTGCAGAATTTATTATTCCTTATAACCACAGTAAAATTTACCTATGAAAAGCATAAGATTTATTAAAAGCAAGACTTGCAAAACTCTTGCAAGCAAGACCAAGACCAAGACCAAGACCAAGACTGGGTGTGCAACACCAAGACCAAGACCAAGGGTTCCAGTGCAAGACCAAGACCAAAACCAAGACCACCCAGATCTTGGTCTTGGTCTTGCGTTTGCTCATCACTAATTACAAGTGGGACTCAGAAATAGAGCTCTATTATTTGCTTCATAAAATCCTAGTACGGAACATAACTCACAACACCATTGTTTTATGTGTGTTTTATTTTATTTGCTTTTTCTTCTTATTTGGAAATGACATTACAATGAGTTTTTTCATTTTCTTTTGCCCCCAAAGGAATGGATCCCTAAGCTATAGCATGTTTATCTAATATGTGAATCTGGCAATGGTTAGAACACTAAAATCACTCCCATTTTAACCAAGTCTCAATTCGACTTATGTACATCCAGCCATAAAAGTATCTCTCCCCTAAGCGTTCTAATTCCATTACTTCGGCCCAGGTAATTTGCAGTTGTGAGAACGCCTAGACAGATGCAACCCAACTTTCATGTAACATTTCGCGGCACTGGCAGCAGTTGGTAGACCTGATCCAGGTGTTTATTCAGGTAAAATTGTAAAGTAGGTGACTAACGAAACAGTTCTCCATTCTAAGATGAATTTGTATGGTTCGGATCGTATTTTCCAAAGAACGCCATATATTAATGTCAATATTGCTGTGTATGTAATGTATTATTTCTTTATATACTGTATATTTACAGAAATATAAATACTGACCATACACTTATCAGGAAATTCTTGAAAGTAGCTGAAAATATCAAATCTAGAGCAACTGCTGGAAATAAGTTTGTAAATGATTGCCTCCATTGAGAGACCTTCTCCAATTCTCCTCATTCCAACATCATTTTCTTTCTGGAGAAGATAAGATCCTCCTTGTCACACTGAGTATGTATTGAAATTGAAATTGAAACATTTGAAAAAGTTTCAACCAGGCCGGGGCCCGGGTCCTCCGGGAGTTTCAACCCGGGTCCTCCGAACAGAAGTTCAATACTGTAACCACTCACCTACCACGTCACTTCACCTTTTATCTAAACTTTTAGCTAGTTAAAATTGTTGCATGTAAGACTATACAAATTCTTCCTCATCGTAACTTCTAATTTCCAAAGAGGAAAAGCCGGCGGCATTTACGCCGATCCAAAGAGTTTCAGTATTCGCGCGCTACCCTAGCCACCTATTTGAAGTTGGTCATGTAAAATGTACAGAAAAATTTGAACAAGAGAACAGAACTTAGCCAACCCCAGCGGGGCCTCTAACCCGTTCCTGCTACTACTACTACTACTATCACTACTGCTATTATTATTATTATTATTATTATTATTATTAGTAGTAGTAGTAGTAGTAGTAGTATTACTTTTACTATGGATCCGTATAGTAAAACTGCAAGCTTATTTTAATGAAAAAAGTGTTATGAAAATTTAAAAAATCCTTGGGCAGGGTTTGAATCCTCGCCAAAAACTACTTTCATTACTAGTGTTGCCCTAGTACGCTCGGCCACGAAGACTGACAGCAGTTGACCTTAATTTCCGCTATATGTAGGTCATGACTGTTGATCTCTTATCTGTATCGGCCAATAAGATCAGAGGATATCTGAAATTCTTGGAATCCGCGAAAATGCAAGCCGGCAGACAGACACGTAGCCAGGATTTAGTAATAGCGGGGATCCATGATGAAATATTGAGGTTATTACACCAGGGGCTGGGTCATTCTAAACTATTTTACTGGTAAAATATTTTGGTTCGTGTAGCCAGGATTTTGTAATGAGGGGGCGTGACATGAAATATTGTGGTTACCCACAAAAGGCTCGATCAATCTGAGCTGTTTTACTGACAACGTACCCATATTGGTTTGTTAGGACAATAAGATGAGGATATGTTAGCAAGTATTATAGTAACAAACTATGAAGAAATCTCGAGTAAAAGGATATAAAACAATTGAAAAAGATATAGTCTTCAGAGGTCTTTCGAACTCCGTCCTTCTTGTCTTTTCTTCTTTTTCTTGTCTTCGTTTAATGCCGTTAAGGATAGCAACCATCCTGTCGCGAAATGGATTAGTGTTGTCGCGAAATTGAAATTTTCTTTAACAAGTGTCACTGGAACATATGTTGCCAGGCTCATATTATTGGAGATTATTTGTATTTCTTAAGTTCTACTTGAGACTCTATCTGATTGTCATTTTATAATCCATAGGATTAGCATGGAGCTAAATGCAATTCAGAATGCTCCGTTACAATAATGTCCATTTTTAACTTGACTTCCTCCCTGTTTCCTCCACACAAAGCTCCTCATAAGAAAGAGTAACCAAACGCTTGCTGTAACTTTATATTTTTAACACTGGTTCTTCTTTTTCTCGTTTCTTTTTGTTTTATCTTTCTTTAATGTTTTTTCATTTCTGGTCTCGAAGGGGGGTACGGACCCCCGGACCCACACCTTGGCTATGACCTTGCGGGAGACATTATTTGTGGTAGATTGGCAAATTATGAAACTCGTATGGCAGAGAATCGCGTCCCCCAGCGCCGTAACTTAGATTTTCTCTGGGGAGGGGGCAAGCATTAATACACGTATTTGCGCTCCTAGAAAAAGTCGTTTTCCTAATCCTTGGGCCCCTCTTTCCACCCTTCTCTTACTCTTTATGGGTCCCCGGAAGTTTGCGGGGTCGTTAGTTATGCCTCTGGACCCGCTCCATACACGACAAATTAATTTATGGGACAATATCGACAAATCTGACATAATGTACGAATACATATTATTTTTGGGCCCCTAATAGTAGACATTTTTTACTGAATTGAGCCCACGACTCATTTTCATTCTATTTACTTTTGTGTGTTGTTTTGTTTATGTAATGTAGCGACCCTATTTGATGCTCCATTTCTAATTTCATGTTCCTATCGTATATGGAGTAAGAACATTTTGTCTGGAAATGGGCCCCCTCGAACGCCGGGGAACTTCTCTGCCCCACCCCCACAAGTTATGGCTCTGCCGATGGCGCAGCCTCAACTCGAAGAGTGTTTCGTGTATTTTTCTCATTGAGAAACGTCTATATAACTTGTTTTTGAGTTAAGCAAGGAAATCTCGAGTGTTTACATTTTGTTTATATTTTTGTTTTTGTTATATTTGAGTATCTTGTTTATATTTTTCCATGAAACGACTTTAACTACGCGTTAGTTTGAGTGATAGATTAAATGGCGCGGTAGGTGAGTGGTTAGCGCATTGAACTTTTATTTGGTGGACCTGGGTTCGAATCCCGGCCAGGCTGAAACTTTTTCAGTGTTTCTGTTTCAATTTCAATTTCAATGCATACTCAGTGTGACAAGCAAAATCTTCTCTCCTCCAGAAAGAAAAAGATGTTGGAATGAGGAGAATTGGAGAAGGTCTTTCAATGGAGGCAATCGTTTACAAACTTATTTCCAGCAGTTGTTCTAGATTTAATATTTTCACCTACTTTCAAGCATTTTCTGATTCATATGTGATCAGTGTTTTTATTTCTTTAAATAAACAGTATATAATGAAAAATATTAGGTGGATGGCCAATTACATCCTTGGTGTCAGTGTTTCTGAACCTTTTTTTCCTTTTGGGCACACCAAAGTACGTTTCAAACTTTCGCGATACCCCTGCATGTGATTCTTTTCCTAGATGCAAAAAAGCAAACATAAAAATATATATGCAATACATCTTTTTTTATTATGGAAGGACTATGAGATACAAATCTCTCAAGCAAATTGCTTAAGTTTCTTGAATAGAAACATATTATGTATTACGTATAAATAGTTACATACTAAGTCGATTGGCGATAAATTTTTATATTCTTTTAAAGATAATTTGTTTGCGAAAGATCTTAGAAGACATTAAAAATCTCGCGACATGCCTGATATGTATTCGCGACACACCAATGTGTCCCGACACACCGGTTAAGAAACTCTGGTAAAGATATTCGATTGGTGCTATTAGAATTAGTTTGAGAGGAGAGGTTGTTCTGTCATTTATAAGTGTCTGGTACTATAAGCATCTCATACTATGTTTATAAACCACACATGATTTTAATCATAACAAGACAATTTATTAATGAGTAATTCAAACTGAACTGCTCTTTTCGTTTGATATTTGAAAGATGTACTTCAAATTAGCAAAACCTTACATGCACCTTCAAAAGTTAATTGCCAAAAAGTATCCACACGATTAGCAAATTAGTTTCTGTATTATTTTAGAAAAGTTATGCAAATAATTCAGGATAATTTATTCATTTTATTTCTTTTTTATCGCCATATAGAAGAGTACACCGGTCAAAGATCTGGATTCTTAAGGAAGTCAAAGTGAACTTCCATTTGCGTTTGAAGTGACATCTGGGGTGACAATTTTATTTAGAGGAATATAAGTTGACGTTTTTACTATATGCATATAAACTGACATTCACGTTGGAGGAATATACGTAAAATGAGATTTGTATTGGAAAAATATAAATTGATTTTTTCATTAAAAGTGACAATTGCATTGGAGGTTACATCGTATTTGAGGTGACATCTCTATTGAAGGTGACATATGTAATAAGGGAATATAAACTGACGTTTGCTCTACATGAATATGCGTTGGGGGAATATGAATGGGCATTTGTATTAGAGAAATATAAGTTGTCATTTGCATTACAGGAATATAAATATGAAGTTGTAAAGGAGTAATACAAATTGTCATTTGTTTTGGAGAAATGTAAATTGATATTTGCACTAAAGGAATATATTACTAAGTTGTTATTTGAATTGGTGAAATACAAGCTGGCATTTGCATTGCAGGAATATACAGTAAATTGGCATTTGTTTTGAAGAAATATAAATTATTGGCATTTCTATTGAAAAGTAATGATTGGAATTTGTATTGGATAAATATAAATTGCCATGTGTGTTGTAATAATATAAATATTATATGACATTTTCAGTTGATGAATGTAAATTGGTATCTGTAAATGCATAAATATTTTTGTAATCGAGCGATTATTACTCAAGTTTTGCCTTGCACAATAAATAAAAGGAAATCATTATTAAAAGCATTTAATTCCAGCTGTTAGCTGTATGATGTAGAAGCGAGATTGTACGATTGAAGAAGAAACAGAGATAAAAGGTAAAAGAAATGAGTGAAAATGACGAGGTAGAGGAATGAAATCAAACAAATGTTCCCATTGTATGATTACTCATATAAACTCACTAGTAGCGTACCTGCAAAACCATGAAACAAGCCATCTACCTTTTATTTAACCCATCATAACTGATTTATCAAAGCTAGATATTCTGTTTGTTCCTTGTAGTCTCTGTGTGATTTGCTAAGAATAGGAGCAGCAAGTAGTGACGCCATAGAGCAAGTACAGTAGCCACAAAGTCCTGAATATAAATAACGTAAATCACTAAACATGAACAACAATGCTTTCGATAAGTTTTATTGAGATAGTAAACATTAAGGGTCTTCACTACAGCGAAATTAAACTACCGCTAATTTTCGAGTTTTTCTGTAATATCTTCAAAACAAATAAAAATACTCGGAAAGCAGAAACGTAGTGAACTAGATAATACGATTTTGCATGTGATATCGTTATCACAACTAATCTATCTGCTTTTGATTTGCAACTCTAGAAAGATTTAGCATTTTTTGCGGGTTCTGTAAATAGCGTGATACCAAACGCGGATGAGTTATTTGTGGTAAAGGTATCACATGCAAAATCGTATTGTCTAGTTCACTACGTTTCTGCTTTTCGAATATTTTTATGTGTTTTGAAGATATTACAGAAAAACTCTAAAATTAGTGGTAGTTTAATTTCGCTGTAGTGAAGACCCTTAAGTGTCCAAAGGATCAGTCTGTCGACCGTCGTTCTCATGACAAAGGACAACACGCTGCCAGGTTCTGTGCGACATTTTGCAGAGGATTGCAAATGTAACTTGAGTGACAGCTTGTTCCACAGCTTCTGTTAGTTCTTCAGTGGTATCGTACCGTTTATGTGCAACGATACCCTTTATGAATCCCCCATAGCGCATTATCATATGTGATGAGGTCTGAGCTTCGTGATGGCCAGGCAAGTGGTGCAAGCAAATCCGGACCACCACGACCGGAAATATCAGCCATCGTTCACACAATTTGAAAAAATGGAAAAACTTACATCATAGCATTTATCAAGTGGTCTAGGAATTAATTCGTGCGGGTGGACAAGAGATGGCGCAACGAACGGAGCGTCCCACAGTTCCGTGTATCCACACATGTGTTGCAAACCCCTGTCATCGCGTATCGTTCGTAGTATAGGGCAGTGGATTAAAGCGTCAACAACACCAGTTTGTAGTTAAGTGAACATGGCGCAATTTGTGCCTGATAAAGTGTTTTTGCGGGGTGTCCTGCTGCATTACTTTAAAATGCAGAAAAGTGTGACTGAAAGTCATCGTATTTTGGTGGAAGTGTATGGTGACCATGCTCTAGCTGAGCGAACGTGTCAGAAGTGGTTTGCATGGTTTAGAAGTGGTGATTTCGGCTTGGCAGACCAAGAGCGAGCTGGACAGCCAAAAAAAAATTCAAGACGAAGAATTGACAGCATTGCTCGAGCAGGATTCGTGTCAAACGCAGGAACAACTTGCAGCAGCATTAGGCGTTGATCAAACAACAGTCTCCAAACGCTTGAAAGCCATGGGAATGATTCAAAAGATGTCACATTGGGTTCCACATGAATTGAAAGACAGAGACGTTGAAAGACGAAAAACCATTTGCGAATTGCTGCTTCAACGACAGAGCAGAAAGGGGTTTCTGCATCGAATTATTACGGGTGATGAGAAGTGGATCCATTACGAGAACCCTAAACGAAAAAAGGCCTGGGTGAAACCAGGTGAACCAGGTCCATCACAATCAAAACGAGATATTCACTGTGCAAAGGTTATGCTGTGCATATGGTGGGATATGAAAGGTGTGGTGTACTATGAGCTGCTGCAACCGGGTGAAACTATGAATGGAGAACGTTATCGACGACAATTAATGCGTTTGAAGCAAGCTCTGGCCAGAACACGACCAGAATGGGAGAACAGACATGATAAACTTATTGTTCAACATGATAACGCTCGCCCACATGTCGCAAAACCGGTCAAAACCTATTTAGAAAATGTCGGATGAGAAGTTTTACCCCACCCGCCGTATTCACCAGACGTTGCTCCTTCACACTACTACTTGTTCGATTGCATGAACAACGATTTGATTGGACAGCGGTTTACTTCTTCAGAAGATATCGAAACATGGGTCTCTGACTGGATCGCTTCCAAGGATGAGGACTTATTTCGCCACGGAATCCGTACATTGCCTGACAGATGGGCGAAAGTGGTGGCTAGCGATGGACAATATTTTTCTTAAGGTATTTATGTATTTTGTGTTTGTACTACAGCTTCAATGTGTGCGTTCCAACCGCACGAATTAATTCCTAGACCAAATAGCATTTATCAAGGGGTAACGGAACTTTGTGGTCACCCTATAGTTGGATATGACTTTTCTAAAAAAGAAAAAAAAAATATCTATTCACTTCACTTCGGTCATTTCCAGTTTACCATAAATCCTCCTGAAGTACAGGATAATGAAACTGATCGTCCTACCACTGATTTAGTGATTTAAGGACTCGGCCTTGTTAAGCTAGATAAAGGGAGTACACAACCTGCCTTTGGAACAGAGAATTCCTGACAAAATGTCTATAGAAGCTACTAAAGTATACTTACGATTTTCCCATCTTAAATCAACTCGCAGGTTCATTAATTATGATGATATGAATGAAGTACGTGTTTCGCGCATTTAATCTTCTGCAACATTTACGTCCCCTTTCAGAACTCTTCTTCTTCTTCGTCTTCTTCTTTTACCTTTATGAGTTTTAGAGCGATAAGAAAATTCCTTCTAAAGAAAAATAAGACGATTATGACTTCCTGGACCACTTCATTTCCCTATGAAAAATGAGCCAAAACCACATAAAAGTTCAATTTGTTTTCCAACGAGATTAATTTTTTAAAAAAATGAAAAAAAAGAAACGGTCTGCTCGTCTTCTTTCAAACCACTTCATATAAGAAAGTCATCAATCATTTTTTTCTTTTCATTTTTTTTCAAAAAAGAAAATTCTTAAGATAGGGAGAAAATTGAGTACAATAGTAAAGAAAGAAAGAAAGAAAGAGAGAGAGAGAGAGAGAGAGCTTTCAATAATAATAATAATAATAATAATAATAATAATAATAATAATAATAATAATAATAATAATAATAATAAAAGTGCCTAGACATTAATTTCTTTAATATGTCTACTGTAAAGTACTAAAGTATTGATTAATCGTATAATTAATTTCAGAGTATATATACATCTGTAGCAAAATTAATTTTATCTTTTGTTTATTATTATTGTATTACTATTATTATTATCATTTCATTTCATATTTCTCATGTTGTTTGACATGATGCAGAAGAAAACTTATTCAAAGCATTAAAAGAATGTCCTTTAGAGAAATATTAAATATAAATGTCCGAAAATTATTTTCTTTATTAAAATGCTTGCACAGATTGACTCATTTTAATGTGTATAAAAGGTATTTTTATTTCCATCACGGCGATAAGACGCATTGTCTCTCTGCAGTATTGCTGTTTACGCGGCTTGTGAATATTCTGTAGTCCAGGGTTCTCTTAACCTGGGGGTAGCGATCCCTAAGGGGTCGCGAGAGGGTTTCGTGTAGAGTCTAGTACCGGAAAATATTTTTTAAATATTATTTTGAATTTTGTTCTGATAGATATATTCTTATTTATATACATACTACTAAAAACTAGATCAACTAAACATTTTCAACAGGTGCGGCGTTGTTTACAAATCAATTTAAATGAAAGAGGCACGATATGAAATTAATGAGAACTGCATATTGAAATACCAGAAAAATACAAATGCATCAAAATCTGCATATTGACATTGAAAGTTAAAGAGATACTTGAGCATGGTGTGATTTCACTAGTGAGGCAATGTCCGATTTAATCTTCTTGACACATATTATTAAATCATTTAAAATACTTAATAACAATTTTATCAAATGTCCAAGTTTTTAACCAGAATTAGAAATCACTGTATTTTTTAATCGTATGACCCAAAATTAAGGGAGTTATGCAGTTTTTAAATTTTCAAACAGCCTTCATTTTGAAACAATATGACTGATTGAATTCAATATTTGTAATACGATGAACTAACCAAATTTGGTTTTAATACTACACATTCGCTTTTAGAGAATCCACTTGAAACAGATTCTACTATTATAGAAATATAGTAATATCGTGAGATCTCCACAATAGGTATAATAAAAATCCAACACAAGCTTATTACAAACCAGAAATTACAAGGGGGTCCCTGGCAAGAGAATGTGATAAAATGGGGGTCGTGATAGGAACAAGGTTGAGAACCACTGCATTAGTCCATCAATAGTGAACACCAAACCCGTAGCCAACCCGAAAGTGTAGGGGGGCGATGAAAGTTAGAGGGGCCCGATCAAAAAAATATTATAGTTCATCACCATATTATAGTTCATTTGCAAGCCTACTGTCAAAATTTTAGAAGGGGTCAGTAAAAATTTATGGGGGTGCGCCCCCCTAGACCCCCTGGATACGGGCCTGGTGAACACGATGGAAGACTGAGGGTTACCACAACTATGATCCCATTGAGTGATGGCATAAAAAGATATTTAGGGCCATTTTAACTGACAGTATGGCAACCACCAGTGCAGAGCCACCCGTTGAAACTCCTGCGAGTAAACAGTACACGATTACACATTACACTACAATGAACACTGCACGATTGTCTTGATTGTCCGAGGCAAGTAATTTTATCGGGTTCCTTTTACATCGTTTCTGATCCCGGACACCTCTTTCAGAGTTGCCAACTTCAAACAACAAAATTATCGATTTTTGTCTCTAAAATTATCGTTTATTATAAAAAATTATCGTACATTTGTTCTGCACGTGATAATTGTAGAAGAAAACATATTATTACTAATAGCAATAATATATAATAAGCATATTTAGCAATCTTAATTTCGAACTTCAAATTGGCACCACTGTCCTCGCCAATTTTTAAAAATTCTTATTAACCCTACCCTCAACAACAATTTTCCTCCTTCCTCGTAAACGTAATTGAATTTAAAGAATAGACACAGGGTTACCATTTACCAATTCTCAAATCGTTATTGATTTATTTCAGAGGGAATGACTGCTTAAAAAACCTCGGTGTGTCTTTTATAATTATTTAATGCATTTATGTATACTTTATTTGCACATTCGAAAACTGCAAAAAGTGTTTGTGATCTAAAATTATCGTATACCCACCTATTACCGCAAGGGCATTATCGCACATAGACGATACCACAAGAGTATTAAGACTTAGTTATCGTACAGTTGGCAAGCCTGACCTGTTTATCGCAGGAAAAGTCTTCGATAGCGTTACTAGTAAATCAAACGGAAGTCTGTGGCAGGGACGTACGCAGGGGGTAGGTCCTGGGGTCCGCCCCCCCAAATCTGGACTTTTTTCTAAATTTAGTCTAATTTTAGGGACAATTTTACAATTTTTAATACAATTTAACTTGAAATTGTATTTGGACCCCCCCCGAAAATCTTTGGACCCCTCCCAAAATAAATTCCTGCGTACGTTCCTGGTGGTATTTGTATGTATTTCATGACTATCATTAATATTTACAAAACTGCTTATACTCTGTGAAATTGTTTTTGCCTACAGCTCTGCCTATTCTTCCCATGCAAGAAAAAAACAAAAAGAAACCGGAAATTAATATTAACTAACTAACACTTTTGCCTATGGAACACGGAGATTCAATGCCGCGTTCACAAAAGCTCTCCATTGACTTCTATCCTTAGCCAACTGGATCCAGTTTCTACTTTGTATTCCTATTTCTGCGAGATCCTTTTTAATATTGTCCTCCAATCTGCGCCTGGATCTTCCTAATGGACGTTTTCCGATTGGTCATCCAGTCAAGACTTTGAAATCGTTCCAATTGTCTTCCATTCTGGCTAAATTAGTACTAATAATTGAAATAAGTGTTACCTAAGTGAACATTCACCAACTACATCATAGTATCCCTAAAATATTATTCCTGTTGTACTTTCCAAAGATTTTTTAACCAAGAATTTTGAAGGTTTTGCTTATTACATTATGCGAATATTCATTTCCGACCAAATGGTTAGAAAAAAAAAAAGAGAAATTTAATTTTTGTATAATGTAATATGCAAAGAGATAACAAAATGCATCCATGGCTTAGTATTCCGAATCCTTCTTATTTTGTAAACTTTGTACGAGATAGGATTCCTAATCATAATGACATTCTGCTTGCTTTATACACTTTTTTCCTGTTTTATATTTCCTCGTTTCATATTTTGACGTTCTGGTTTCTGCTCTGGTAATACCTGACAGGAAACAGACCTCTGGTAGTCATAGCAACAAAGAATAAAAGTCGGTGGATGTTGAGGAAGATGAAATGTTTGTTTTGTGTTTTTGTCTTTCATCATTTTCTACAGAAATGTTCTCTTTTCCTCCATTTTTTTGTGAAAGATAGCAGGGGTTTTGTTTTTGAACTCATTTTTCTTTTTATTCTAACGCTTCTTTCTCCTGACTCCTGTTATTACCAATATCCTCTCTCATTTATCTGGAGGAAATGTGATTTTCATTTCCAGCGCGCTAGATGACCGTTTGTTTTGTTTGTATGTATGAATTTAAGCCATTCCTTTTCCTTCCTTTGATTTCTTTCCAAGATTTGAGATAAATTTATGTTTAAATACTGTTCTTCTACGTTTTAGTTGCTTTTAGTGAGTTATATAATTTTAAAATATAAATGTATAATATTTTGTTGTGTCCAGGAGCAATTTCTGTACATTTACCCCAAGTATAAAATATGTATTAACTACTAGAACAAATGACAAAAATATCGCTTTGGGAACCATTCATCGAATTTCCTTTACTTATTCATAAAGCATAATACGCAAAATATATAATTATTTAATCAGTCTCCTATACTTCTAGAAACCACATCCTTCCGTTCACTATCAGAACATTATAATACACTTTTAAAGTGCCTTTTAATACCTGTTTTTTGAAGACTCAGAGTAGCCCCGCTGTGTTAACCACAGGAATTCCAACGGTGGATGCGTGAGTGCTTATGACTCCATCGCCACTCATGATATTACACCAACCACCACCATTTCAATTCATCCCGAATTTCTTTGTAGTAACTTGCCAGCACCTTGCAGTGAGGGTGGATAATCAGGATTCACGAAGGCCACCCGTCTATCAATGGTTGGAAGGATCCGTAATAGACTCTTACTCAACTCAGTTACAGATCGTTTAAAAACCCAATCCTGTCCCTTCAATGTTATGTTCTTAGTGTCACGTGCATTATTGTACCCAATGTAACATGCTAATCATTCTATCGGGAAAAAAATAAATGAAATTAAATATTTGTTTTACGCTCCACCGTTACACGTGCAGGCTAAAGGAATCGGTGATGATGAGGATGAAAGAAATTGTGGAATGAAGAAGGTGAGGGGAAAAACGGGAGAATCCCGAGAAAATCAACACGCACGATGTTTGTCTAGCATAAAGTCCACTTGACGAAAGCTGTCATCGAGCGATGCACCCTACGTGCCATAGGTGAATACTCTATCATTGAGCCACCGCAACCCACCCTTTCCGGAGACGGGTCAAGCCTCTCGTTCCCGACTTCTCTTCCTCACTGATAATTTCTCTACGAATATGTCGCTCTGCTAAAGAGAAAGAAGAGTATCTATCCCAACCATAAGAGATTCCAAATATAAATTTGTATTTCCAGTCTCCAGCTCGGAAAAAATCCTCCTTACACCACTTCTTCCTAATACACCATCACCCGATTTTGCTTCTATCATGCAAAACATTTTTCCATACGTATACACATCCTGGGTTGCGCCATAAGTTCTAAAATACACGTCCTAAAACGATCAATATGGAGTTCTAAAAATTATCTGGCTGCACAAGCCCTGAAGTGCACAAATCGCAAAAAGTACAGAACTCCTTAAATCCAGAGATCCTAAGTGCAGAACGCTGATCCATCTTAACTCTCAATATTCTTCATACAAGATTGGCTTAAAATAAAACAGGAACTCTTTCACTCTACTATCATCCCTTGTTAGCCCTTTTCCTATAGCTTCTCTTCCCTCAAAGAAGGTGTAATCATTTAAGAGGTGCGAACTTTCGAGCTAAGTTTAAAATATACAGTACTTAGTACATCCACAGAATGATCCCTATAAAACCTTCTGATCCTTAAGAAATCTCTATCAGATAGACAAATATAACTTTTGCGGAAAACCCTTTAAAAATATTTTGTACCCTACATTGTCTATCCTTTTTTCAATTAGTGTAATTGTACCCAGCCTATCCATTGATCCATGTTAAAATTTCTTCAAAGTTTCCTATAGTTTCCTTTCCGAAAACAATGTCTGAAGCCTATTAAGTTACCGAGTTTCGCCCTGCCCAATATATATGATAAACAGTTTGTACTTCTTAATCAATAACTTCATGTCTTGTCCATAGTGACAAGTTTTTTTTTTTTTTTTTTTTTTCTAACCGCGCTTGACTAGCTCCCGCCCAAAGGGTACCACCCTTTATATCGGGAAGTGGAGTAATGGGTTCGTGAGGATTAGGAGAGTGTGATTGGGTATTGTTATTTTTATTAAACTTTCTTTCAACATTAGTTTATACACAATCATAAACACAGTGGGGAGATATTAATTCATTAGATTAGATAATTAATTCATTAGATTAGATCATATACTGTGGAAAAGGGTAGACATTATGGCCATTAACCATAATCATAAATTAAGGTTTATGGGAATGAGTGGTTGTGAAGTGTACCACACGTCACAACATCGGGTATAGTTAGCAAAAAAAGATGCGTATTATCTTCTGATTCGAGGTCGACTCCGGATCTGATGGAGACAGGGGAAGCCCAGTTAGACAACAGGACTACTGTACATAAGATGGAACAATGCAAAGTGATGCCGTGGCAGTGATGTAGTCTGTGATTAATAGATGGTCTGGACTATCAAGAGGTAAGGAGAAGTTGTAGAGAGTAAAGAGGAGTGAAAGCGGGGTATGGCGGACAAGGATATTTAAAGGATATAAAGCAAAATGATGCATTTGTGTCTAGAAGCAAGTGATGATGAGTTTGAAACCGAGAAGAAATGTAGCGGAGTCGCAAAGTTTAAAGATGATAAAGAATGCGAGGAGTGGAGTGCGGTCATAGACCTCGTTGATTGGTCTGGGAAAGCGGATTCGGAAAGCTAGGTGGAGGGCATGCCGTTCATGAATTTGAAGGGAAAATTGGGAGAATGTCGAGAAAATTCCCTCCAGAAATCCCTCCCATCAACTTTAAACCTCCTCTGGAGCGGTTCCGGGTAAAAGTACACATTCCAAATGTATCTCTAAAATTACTACAGGGGTTAGGAAATGAATGTACCAAGTTTTGTATTGATAGACGGAATAGATATGAGGGAAAAATGTGTATTGTTATACAAGCTTTTCCCTCATATCTATTCCGTCCATCAATACAAAACTTGGTACACCCATTTCTTGTCCCCTATGACATTTTTCGAGATACATTTGAATGTGCTTTTACCCGGGGCCAGTCCAGAGGGGTCCAAAGTTGATGGAAGGGATTTCTGGAGGGACTTTTTCCGTTATTCTCCCAATTTTCCCTCTTCAGTACATTATGGGCCCCAATACATAGTACCTCTGGAAAGCTTGTTTCATGCTGAAGAGAATGAACTAAAAGCCATGACTTTCCAATGAACAGTGTTAATGCAATAGCTACTTCACTGCAAGTCTACGATTTTCTTTGTACTAACAGGGTTAATGGGCCCCAGGGACTTACTTCGTTGTCCATGACTCCTAATTTGATGTGCATAAACATATCTTTCTTATATTTATCGAATGGACTAGGTTTGATTCGGATGTCCGGATGACATATTCGTGTCCGTTCCTTGTTAGAACATTGCGATAATTAATGAAGCAGATTTCCATTTCGGAATGGTATAATACTCCTTAATAGGAAAACGTATTAGGATCTCTCAAATCAGACTTAAAATACTGCAACAGTAGTACGTCTGTCAGTCCCTCCGTTACTTCACACAGAAACTCTTGGGCGGAGGGGATTTTCTTTCTTTTTTTTGTAATAGATAGCTAGAGCGATTGTCTCTACAGAGTTCGTTGATGGAACGGTTCTATACGTTAACTCTTCACTGTTAACGGTAACGGTAGCGACATAAATATGCTAGTTATCGCCGGGGCAAGAACTCGCCTTAGCGCCCCCTGACCAAACAAAAACAAACAGCTTCTCCAAATATTTGCCCAATTTTGCGCCCTCCCAATCCGGCGCCCGGGATACAAGGCCCGTTTCCTCCTAGTTACGTCATTTTGTAATGGTGAGTTTAACGGTAGCTATTTGTATTCTATTTTCTACTATTGAAACACTGGTAGTATAAGTTATACTTTGCTCCGATAGATGGCAGCAAATATTTCTCTCACGGTTGACAACTAGCGAACAAAATTGAAATTTAAAGCGCGTGAACTGTTTTACTGTGTACCGTAGAGTTTATTTATTCCTTTGAAAACAGTAACAATAAATTTTCTTTCTTAATTGATAGTCTGGCAGTTTGAGTGTTTATGTTTAAAGAATAATGTTTATTTACTATAATGCAAAGTGATCTAGCGCTACCCTCTAGTGTGTGGGATCCCTGATTTGATTCCCGGCCAAGTAATTTTATGGTGGACAAGATCGTGCCCGTGGGTTTTCTCAGCATATCCTTGTTTCCTCCCACCTTCGTATTACACCAATTCTTCCATCATCATTCACTTGCCTTAGCAATAACATTGAATGCTACTCGCACAAAATGGTAGAAATCAATATATTGATTACGCAGCTAATGCACTGAATAGAAATTAATAAGATATTTAGTATTGTTTTCTTACAAGTTTTTCGTTCGTTTGAAATTCTGAATTCGTAACAAATCTATGTGTATATATCAACATCCTCGATGCTACCCCGTGTCATCCCACAGTGTCGCGACACTCAAGTTGGAAAGTTGTGTCCTAAATTAACAACTATAAATTAATCCATTAGTCATTGACATCGTCATTCCTGCCTTTTACAGGTTGCTCCTGTTTTCTAGAGAAATTAAATAAAAGTAACGAATAAAACACCAAAAATGCCAAGCAAAATGGCAAAATATATTTTTTCTAAATAGCACTAAAGATTGTAGTTTATATTACGAAGGAGTCTTTGACCTCTGAACTTAAAAGACGGTGATAAATGATTATAATGGCCAATCAATGATGATAAATGATATGGTCAATGATTACAATCAATCAGAAATTGTTTAGTAGAATGTCTCATGCTTATGCTCTTTAGGCTAAAGGAGACGGGTGATTAATAAAAATAAATGACTGTCAAATTAATTTTTTATCAGTTCCCACTGGGAATCGAATCCGGGACAGGTGTACGAGAGGCACACGCGTACCCACTATACTAGCTCGGATGCCTAATTTCCTGTAAAAATGACAAAATATTGCATTTGTGGCATTTTACAACAACTGCTGGTCTCTTTAGTGATAACGCACTCCTTCAGCTAACGCTTTTTTTTTTCAATTTCTTTTCGTTTTTGCCACATTAACTTGGAAATTTAAAATCCTGCGATACGCCTTTAAGACTCCCTATCACTGCGAAATTAAAATACCGCTAATTTTACAGTAATTATGCGATATCTTCAAATAGATAAAATATAATCGACAAGTGGATCAAGACATCCCTAGACGATGTTATTTTGCATGAGGCACCGTTATCACGAGTCATCTAGTAGCTTTCCGTTTGCAGTTATTTAGAAACGCGAAAATAAATGTCGTTTTTCTAAATGGCTGGAAATTGAAAGCAGATAAATGAGTCATGATAACGGTATCTCACGCAAAATAATATTGTTTAGGGAAGTCTTGTTTCACTTTTCGATTATCTTTTATCTATTTGAAGATATCATATAATGACTGTAAAATTAGCGGTATTTTAATTTCGCAGTGATGAGGCCTCTTAAATTTAACTTTCTTTTTCCACAGCTAAGGCCAAGTTACTTTGCATTATAATGAAGTGAAATATTTCAGTTTAACGTCCCACGAAGTCTTGCCCTTTAGGCTAACGCAGACACATGGTAAATATTGTAAGAATACTAAGTTCAGTCTATATAACAAAGAATATTTAAAAATGGGTTTCATACTGTATCGATAAAGAATATCTGTCTTACATCGAAGTGTTTAATGTGTGGAGAAAAATCTAGTGAATAAGTGTCCTACAGGAGCGCATCCACAGGGGGGTTCCATCGGGTCCGAACCTTCTAACTTCGTAATTTTTTAAAATAACATAATGTGTCTTATCTGCGTCAGTGTCGTATTCACGGAACGTTCACCCAATCCGGACTCCTTGCACCTTTCATCTTTGGATACCTAGAAAAAATGTCTATGGTTGAGAGCCTGTGTGCATTAGTAGGATGTCACAATAAGGAAAAGGTTGCAAACACTGGTTTAGAGAATAGTGCAATACTTTGTAAGTTAAGGCTCAACAAACTACACGATAATGTTTTAAATATGTTTATAGGTTGACACATATTTCTTTTCTCGAGTTTCAACCAAGAAGAATTAAAATACGTTTTCACTCAAGCAATATGAAGGACTTCTCCGTTGCTCTAGCGGTTAGCTCCTGTGCCCATGATGTGCATGGCCGGGGTACAATCACCGGTCGGATAGACTAAAATTGCTTTAACAATAAATCATTTTCATTAATCATTCACCTAAAGGACATATCCATGTGACGTTAAATTTAAAAAAAAAAATCATTTGTTTTGAGGAATGTGAACCTTTTCGGGAAAAGGTATGTGAAGAAGAAATGTTCCCTGCAATTTTTAAAGGATT
The DNA here is from genome assembly GCF_964235325.1 of Thermobia domestica. NCBI lineage: Eukaryota > Metazoa > Arthropoda > Insecta > Zygentoma > Lepismatidae > Thermobia > Thermobia domestica. The sequence continues at coordinate 73,557,198 of NC_137468.1, forward strand.
ACGAGATTGGCGAGCTTACCTTTCGGGATGGAGTTATAAAATTTGATTAGGTTTCATCCTTCTTTTATGATCGTTATTGAAATCCAGCCATTGCTAGAGTCATAATAAAAGTTTTTTCTTAAAACATTAGCGTATGGGCGGTGTAAGCGTAAGTATCGTTGCTAATACATATAATAAATCCACAGAGGACAAATTCTCCCTGGACCCCCTCTGAATTTATCTGTGGTTCTAGCACTTACATGACAAAGAATTAATTCTACTAACTGTTTCCACAGACAGTATAATTTTGAAACTTGGCTGCCTACTGTGTCTGTCTGTCATGATGTCTGTCATCAAGGACACTGACTTTCCAAAATTTATGTGGGTGCATATCAATGGCGGTCGAATTATGTGCTTTGAGGGGAGTCTCGATACTTTTTTTAATTGATTTCCTTTTAGTTAAAATCTTTTATGAACACTGTCATAAAGGACTGTGCTCGATTCTATTCACAATATAGTTCCATTTTTATTGTGGGGATTGCCTTTGACTAAACTAGAGACTGACAAGGACGGGGAGAGTGTGTTGTTTGGTTGCGTTTGCACAAACACATTTGAAACAAACAATTTTGTATTAGAAGTTAGACATTTTAACTTCCATCTCAATGTTTCAATGCTTATTATTTTTTGATAATGGCAAGTAAGAAATATTTATTTTATTTTGTTTCTATCAAACTAAAAATCTTGTGGGTGCGGCGCACGCACATTGTGTAGCAGCTGAAGCCCTGGAGCACCCACGTAATCGGCGCATATGGCTGTCATTATAGATATAATAACAGCAACTCACTTTTCTACTAAATATCCTTTTAATTGCATTTGTTGATTGACTAGAAAGAACTGACTTTAGACTGGGAGCACAAGTGCCGGTAGCTTAAACGTACTTGATGTAAGGTCTTGTTTAATAAAGCCTACCTTCTCCCGTTCCCCTGCCTATTTCTGAAAAGCCCTGTATTGTTATGAATGGATGGAATGCAATCAAAGGCAAATCGTCTTTAGCCAGTTGTGATCTTTACGTTAACATATTAAAGTGTGCTAGATAACGTTGCAAGAAAATGGGTGCCTACTTTTCATTTATTATTACTATTCACAATAATAATACTGGACTTACATTTTTAACATTAGCATCCATGTACTTCATGAATTGGTGTAAGAAGTGATTGAGTGATTTCCGACCAATTGTTTTATCACTGCTATTTTCGAACATTGAGATAAACACACTACACGTTCTCTGTCAATGATTTCGGAATGAGTCAAATCGATTAATTTTAATTCAATTTTATTTGCCATACAGAGAAATGAAATGAAATCTTTAAGTTTTACGTCCCACGCTTATGCCGGTTAGGCTGAAGGAGATGGTGATGATGAGAGATGAGTGAAATGCTGGAATGAAGAAAGTGGGAGGAAATGAGAGAACCCCGAGAAAACCCACGAGCACGGTGTTTGTCCACCACAAAGTCCACACGGCGCGAGCTTGGATCGAACCAGGGACCCCAAGCACCGAAGGTGAACGCTCTACAACTGAGCCACCGCTCACCCATCCATACAGAGAATCTGATTCTTGGTACTGTACAATGCTGAGATCAATATCCTCGCAAGCTATTATTAAATGAATATGGAGGATGTTTATACTTTTTTTGCAGTTACTTAAAATGTCCTGGAAATAACTTCCGAAACTGTGTTCTTCTTAACTTGCAGATGTGAAGTTGTTTATTACAAAATGGACAAGAATAACTATGATAAATTGATTACTAGAGCAACCCACATTATGCTTTATTTTTTGTTTAATTATGCTTTATTTTTCTCAAATTATGCTTTATTATGTTTTATTGTTAATTTCAATAATTGTTTTACATTAATCATGTATAATGTATAATATTTACTATACATTAAATATTCTAAATATCTTAATCTATTTATTAATATTTTATGCAACCAGTTTCTTTCATATTTAATGAACTTTCAACTTGATGCACTGTAAAGAGATATGCTGTACTCGAGTCAGTTTTTTTTTTTTTTTATCACTTGTGGGCGCCTTAGAGGTGCATATATACAGAAAAGGAAAGTAGAAGATGCCACTGAAAAGTACAGAAAGTGCTCAAGTTCAAGAGGTACACATAACAATATAGAGTGGAGTTCTTGTGTACTATTCATTGTTGGCGGAAACTTTTCTTCTTTTCCTTTTTTCTTTTCTCCACATCAAAGGATTAGACAGAAGAGTTTACAGAAATAAAAATAAACCTTTCATTGTTGCATTGTTATGTTGTCAATGATTTTGCATTGTAAATATTGGTTTTAGAAAATATTAATACAGTGTGTTAAACCTGAAATTAAATAGAATTGTCCAAAAATTGTGCTATGTATTTTAAATTATGCTTTATGCTTTATTTTCTAAAATTATGCTTTATTATGCTTTTAAAATTAGTTTCGTCTGCACCTTTAGACAACCACAACCATGTTCAAGGTACCAACCATATGTGTAAATTGCTGTTATGCTTTTTGGTTGCTCTATTGATTACACTTTAACAGGTTGGTAACACTGCTATTTAAATTTTAGTTATAAAACCTGGGCGTTTGTACTCGTTTGCTGGTCGTTCTACACTGAACAACAAATAATTGTGCAAGAAACATTCTAATTTTTGAATAACAGCTACAATAATGGACTATTATTGTATTAATTTATAGAACTACTTTAAGAAAGATACTTCCACCCAGTGGCGTAGCGTACTATGAGGCTGGGCCTACCCTGTTTTCTACCATATATTTTCTTTATCTTTGATTTCTTATAAAATAAAGTCAATACTTCAACATTTTGTTTTTTTCAGTAACAGAAAACACTTGGTGGGTCTTCCGTGTAAGCCTCACCAGCTCGCTGGACACACTTACTGGCTATGTTGCTCATGTAGCGAAGCTATTATAGCTTGGAATTGTATGCATTGTTGGGAAGGCGCGAAGGCTCGCCTTTGGGAATTTAGTTTTAGTGTTGAATGCATCTTTCAGTGCTAATATGTTATAAATCGATTTTCCTAACACAGAGTAAAGAAGTTTCTGTGTAGAATTATGTATTGCTATTAGTCATAACTTGTTTAATTTAGGTATATACTCTCAGGAGTTATTCAGAGTAGCTGTTTTTCTTTTTTTTTTCACTACATGGGGCCTGGTCCATAATAGCTTGTTGAATATAAGTCTGTTACATTAAACATATGTATAAATATACTAAACGCTACTGTACAGGATAAAATAATAATATGTATTTGTAATTTTAATTGAGTTTTCCATTCATAGAATCAGTGGAGTATTTACGATTTTGTTTCAGGAGGGCTTTGCTTATTTCAAGAGGGGCTTTGCTAACTTTATTCCTGGAAATGAGAAATTTCTGCAATATACATAAAACAATAAAAAAAAGTTACGATAAAATTTAATTGAGTGCTTAAGCCCGGAAGCCACTCCTTTAAATATACCACTACATATAATACAATATTAAATATCTTGCGTTGATTCAAATAAAATTTCTTCTGAGCATAACATTTCTAGTGAAGTCATTATCATGCGATGCATTAATTAAATGGAGTATTGTACTTACTTTAAAGCGGGAGATGCAAGTAACAAACGCTTATCAAAGAAATTTGACAACTAACTGTAAGAATGTACTTTCTTTTTTTTTCTCCCTCCATTTTCAAATATGCAGGAAATGAAAACAGCAAAGGAGGAGGAAATTCTCATTTCTCCTGAAAATTCCAGACAGAAGAAAATATGAACTGCACTTCAAATATTTGTAGTGGAGCTAAATGAAAATATTCAACTAATACGTATTGTGTGTTTCCCTCATGTAAATATTACAACAAAATACTTTGGTTTGTGTAATATTTACCTGTACCTTGGGCAGAAAGTACTCATACATATGCACTATACTTAGTAGAATGTTCATTTCATATTAACAAGAGAAGAATGTTTTTAATATATGTAAGTGATTATTATGGGATAGTGGTTGATATGGACATGTTTTATGGTTACCTAGTCAGTGAGTTTGTGTACTTAACAGTTTTAAGAAAAGGATATTATAAGTTATATCAAATAATAAACCAGTTTAGCACCGTTTATAGACGTTGTCATTTTTATTAAAAAGGTGAGATTAATGGTATTTAAATATCGAAGCTAATATTTTCATGCCAAAGAAATACTACCACTTCAGATTTTTATCTCAGCAAACGAACCAGGTTTACGACTATCATTTTGATAAGTCGTTGTAAAAATTTTGGTGCCGAAACCCGGGACTTTGTAAATTCAGTTCCCGAAGAAGAGTAAGATTGAATTTACTTTTATACTACAGTTAATGAATACGAACTTAACCATATTGCGAAGTGGTAAAGTAATCATTAGAAAAATGGACAACGAAACAATGCAGCAGGAATCAAATACTAGTGACAAAGGTGAAACGAGTGTAACACCAGGTTTGACATGGGATGATCGACTCTTGTTAGCTATACAGCGACAAATAATGCAGACGACTACCGAGATAAAGCAGACCATAGAACAGAAGTTCAACGAATTTAACAAGACCATGGAACAGATGTTCAACAAATCTAACCAGACCATGGAACAGAAGTCCAACGAATCTAACAAGACCATGGAACAGAAGATAGAACTGAAGTATGACGAAGCTAACAAGCAATATGAAGAAAGTTGTCCGAAGAGTACTGATGAGCGAAACATAGATGGTGTGACGACACAGCATGTCATGGATAGAAACTATCGCTCAACAAGAACAAGGAATGAGAAAAAGAAGGTAAAGTCAAGTGTTGAGATGAGTGAAATTCGAGATATGAGCAAATTCAGTGGTAAGTGTAATGAAAATGACTTTTTGCTGGCAAATAGAGATGCCACCCTTAGAAATCAACACTTCAATCCTCGATTGCACAAATCTCTTGTAGAATTTGTTGTAAATGTCTACAACGAATTAAAGGTCGTTAATCCTTTGCAATCGGAATCGAGAATAATAGCATCGATTCGAAATTTGCTTCCATTTAAATTGCAACCGATCTTATTTTCCACACAGTGTATGAATTTCTTATTGATGCTTGTCCAATGCTACGAAACTCAATACCATGCTATGAATCCACAATCCATGAATCCACGATCAGGAATGGGTAAAAATAAGAATAATTCAGATCATTTGGTGCCTGTTCGGAATTTAAATATTCGGAGTGTGAATAATACAGAACTTAACCTAAGCCGAGTATACTCTAGCAATCCGAATGAACAAAATAGACAAGGTTATGTAGAGAATCCGAATAACCTAACTAATCATGGTAATTATGATGTCAGATCACTCAACCGCAATAGATATAAAAATAATCGAAGTACTGAGCGAAATTCCAGAAATGCAGCGAACTACGTGAATAGACGTAATTGGAGATCAAGAGATGGCACTCCATATCAAATTCGGAATCACGATGAGGGACATGTACAACACAATGTAGAACCTAATCATGATAGCGCAATACAGTGTACTCTATTAGAACCGTATGCAAGTACGAACGTAACCTGATTACCGTTACTGAAATTAGGTTAAATTCATGTTAGTTATAGATTCTTGTAAATTTTCATTTTTAAGTTTATGTGTTAATATCAATAATGAAAACGATTTTTAAAAATACTTGAAATGCTTAAATAGAGTTTTAGGTAGACTGGAAAATTAATTTTCAAATGATTTTTATTCTTTCTTGTTAATGTGAAGAATCATAATTCGATTTATAATTAATTAAAGGCAAAGATTATTTATATTAGATTGATTTGTGTTGAAAATTTAATTGTCAAAGATTATGCTAATAATAAGATCCATTCTATAAAATCAATTATTCAACGACTACCTTAAATAAGATTCTTCTTTATTATAACATCTTAGTGCCACTATGTATACCTTTAAATGCAACATCTGACTTATTTGTTATTTAATGCGCCCGAAAAGATTAATCTTATTTGTAACCCACGTTTGTCCTTTACATTTTTTGAAATCGCACTCTCCGACGATTAATTAAATAAGCGACGATATTTTAATAAGGAAATATATTAATAATATAGTGGATAATAATGAAATAAATATATAATTAATGTAATTAAAGATAAATATTGATGAAATGAAAGAATTGTTATGAATATATTTATATGTATATGTATACGTGAAATATAATGAATAGATATACAAGGTGCGATTAAAATATGGTGGGCATATGTAATGTAACGAACACTAATGTAAACGGACCAGTGGTTCTTGAAGATAAAAGCCAATCCTACTCATGACTTTTATATTCAGTCCCTTTGTCGAGCGACATTTTATACAACAAAATACTTTGGTTTGTGTAATATTTACCTGTACCTTGGGCAGAAAGTACTCATACATATGCACTATACTTAGTAGAATGTTCATTTCATATTAACAAAAGAAGAATGTTTTTAATATATGTAAGTGATTATTATGGGATAGTGGTTGATATGGACATGTTTTATGGTTACCTAGTCAGTGAGTTTGTGTACTTAACAGTTTTAAGAAAAGGATATTATAAGTTATATCAAATAATAAACTAGTTTAGCACCGTTTATAGACGTTGTCATTTTTATTAAAAAGATGAGATTAATGGTATTTAAATATCGAAGCTAATATTTTCATGCCAAAGAAATACTACCACTTCAGATTTTTATCTCAGCAAACGAACCAGGTTTACGACTATCATTTTGATAAGTCGTTGTAATATTTCTTGAAAAAAAATAATAATAATAATAATAATAATAGACTACTTTCCGTCTATTTTGCTTATATATATAAATATTCATTTTTCTTGTTAAACAAAAACTACTGTACTATTTATACATACACATAAATTTAACGCTAAACCGTGTTAAAAATACAGTTAAGACAGTTCTTTAAAATAAATAAATTCGGTAGTTTTTTTTTAAACTCAATAAGGAAAATAGAATTCTGACTATAATTTTAAACATTTTATGATACATTAAATGTTATTTGTGTTATTAGTTTATCGGGCCTACCCTACTTGTGGGATTACGCTTCGTTACTGCTTCTACCAGGCACGTAGCCAGGATTTCGTAATGGGGGGGTCTGTGACCTGAAATACTGTGGTTATCAATCACACCATTACTGGCAACATATATTGGTTTGTTTAGCCAGGATTTCGTAATGGGAAGACGTGACATGAAATACTGTGGTCATCACACCAGGGGCTCATCAATCTAAACTATTATACTAACAACATATATTGGTTTGTTATGACAATAAAATGAGGATATGTTAGTAAGTATTATGAACTATGAAGAAATTTCGAGTAAAAGACTATTAAAAAAGTATTGAAAAAGATTTTACAATATCTAAGTTCCTTCCTCTGTTCATTCAAATATAACAATTTTCCTTTCATTATGACCTCAACTATTATAAAAAGTACATAGTCAATAATGTTTTGTAAAATATTTTGCAATATCTGTGTTCCTTTTTCTGTTGAATCAAATGTTAACAGAACTTTCTTTCCATATAACTTTTTGTTTTTATTATTCCGTCAACTACTGCCTGTTCCAAATGACAACTTGAAGGAGCAGTTGAAAACTGTTTCTGAAATAACATGTTTGATACTGCAGAAAAGTGATCAAGCAAAATTATTTTTATTTTTAGCTTTTTACTTTTAATACTGATTCTTTTTTAATTCTCGTTTCTTTTTGTTTCATTCTTCTTTATTCTTTTTCATTTCTGGTTTCGAAGGGGGGGGGTCCGGATTCACAGGACCCTCCTCCCTTGGCTACATGCCTGCTTCTACTCGTCATTAACAGCAACGATTAAAAGCTTTATAAGTTAAGAAATATAAAGAGTATACAAAAAATTATAATGGAGTCGTTTTTTAAAAAAAATTCTGTCAACACCATTTTTGCATAAATACGCAAATTCTTTGTTGATGAAGATGCACATACATTTATAGCCCTACTGTACTTTCAGTTGAAGCTTCACGTGAAGTAAGAGAACTTAATTGGTTCAAAACTTTCTCGAAAGGCAGTTAAATTCGAAAAGCTGTTCTTTAATTAATTCGTGCAGAATTATTTATTATTAGAAGGGTCGTTTCGCTGCACTCTGTGATGTTAATTATACAATTATGGTAGGTAGCTTAATCTAGATAATATAGATGGCATATAACTTTTCTGTGCGACCTATTTCCAGCGTTGATTTTAAACTGCTTGGTAATGGCCTGTTTTTTGGATATTTCAAGATAATTTATGAGCAATAGAAACTCATGTCCTCTACAATAATTCACATTTTGGATTTCTGTTCAAATGAATCTTCACTTCCGTTTAATATTCGGTTGCAGCATCGCACTAATTACAAACATTCTACTAAAACGATTAAAATCTCTAAGTGGTATCAAATGTTTTCATCATTACAGACAATCATTTTTATGTAATTTAGACAATATTCTTACTTGAAGCAGGCTTAGGTGATTGTTTTCTAATGCGTGGTTTTTCATGTGTTTTTCTTATGTGACCTGCTTCAGGTAATGCCATGAAATAAATTTGTGAATGAGAGAATGTCCCGTGGTGGTCCAGTGGTAGAGCAGTTATTTCCAGTTTGAAGGATCCCTAGTTTAATCCAAGGTCATGTAAGTTTGTGTGGACAACATCACATCCAAAGTTTATTTTTTTTTATCAGGGTTCTTCCGCTTCCTTTTGGATATCTATTTCACCAATTATATCATAATAAATCAGGGACGCTTCTAGATAAATGGATTTCGTGGCGATTGGAATTATCTAAAGATTTTCCCTAACGATGTACCTCAATTAAGGCAAGTCTATCGTTCTGGGTTCGAGAAATCGTGAATGGTGGTTCTTATCAGCGTAAAGGTAGACACGCATACATAATTCAAAAGTGCATATTTCATCAATTGTCAATAGGTGTACAGGGTTTTCACTATAGGTGTAATTCTCAAATATGTTTACAATAGAGTTTTCAGATATACCCAGATTTCAAGAAGGTTCCAAAGTAGGCAGGAGGTAAACCTTGACAACAATAGACATCTAATGCTTCGGAGGAAGAGGAAAACGTTAAGAACCGACAGTTCCATCTTTCTTTGTATTCGGAATAACGTGTGGTGCTATGTATTTCGTCACGGTGTATTTTACCTTTTCTTTACTTACAAGGTTAAAAGAAAACATCGCAGAATGGATTCTCCTGAGTACGAGAGACCATGCTGCTGACAAACCTTAACACTTCCAAAGGATTCCGTGTTCACTGCTATCAAGGCTTATCGTTTGCCTACTTTGGACCAATCATAAAGTCAGAGCATATCTCAAAATTCAGTTGATGGCATGTCTGGGAATTTCACCCTGCAGGGAATACTCTGTACACCCATTAAACATTCATGGGATATACATTTTTGAATTGCGTATGCATGACTTCATAAGGACCACCATCCGCAGAGAAGAGTAACGGAAATACATAGAATTAGAAAGACTCCAGTAGACTTGATGTTACACCAAACTCCATACTGCGTGAGAAGCAGTAGAAAGGCAATGTTCAATGAACTCAGCAGATATTGATAGCATAAAATGGAGGTCCTCTCATATTTCCTAAGAAGCAAATTGTTGCCTCTCAGTTTTGTGGTACGAGTGTGACAATAGTGGCTAGTGTGTTGAGTATGTGAGTGTCAATGTCTAAGATGATGATGACGACTTAAAAAGTCACATAAAACCATATCATCGAAGAGGAACAGTGGTGGTAAGAAGATCATAAGAGACACAGACCATGAGAACCGTCGTACGACTGAGATGCAAGTGACAGAGTGTCGTCTATAGCCGTGGGCGAAAGTAACAGTCCGCCATGAGTTACACGTTATGGACATAGGGGATCGGGTTGCAAGGTAGAAACGGAACCACAACGTTTTAGTACAACATCAATGGTGCCGCGAACGTGCAACATGGACTGCTGATCGCCCATAACAAGGAATGTGTGAGATGGTCGAGGGAGTCATCTCAGTATTCATTTTATTTCAAATCACGAGTCGGGGGTTGGTGTGTAGCGGATATCCAAAGAAGGTTGATCCTCAGTGTCAACGCCTAATCGTGAATCGTGGTGGCGGGTCTGTGATGTTGGCCGTAATATCCTGGTTTTCTTTGAATCCAGTGGTGATGCTTACCTGTTGCCTCTAATTATGTCGCCAATTTACATCATTATATTCATCTTATAGTCCATATGTTATTTTATTTCAGTGACACTATATTCCAGAATGATAATGGCCTCATTCTCAAAGATAGAGGTGTTGCGGGCTGTTGTGGGGAGTGATTTCCGATTCCATCTTCTCTCATGAAACTTAGTGATCAACTGCACGCGAAATGATATAATATTTCACTTGCTACCACTCACGACCTACACATTTTAGTCGTATCAAAGGTGTTCTGAGGGCGAAAGGTGTTTCAACGTCAAGAGCGCCGATTTCTCTGTAAATTTAGGAGGGCTCATTTAGATGCGGAAGGTATATATATGAAGATTTTAAGACAAATTACGCTCAAAGTATGCCAAATATTGTATACTCATAAATACAATAGGGGGCCCACATGAGCTTTGGGGCGGCCGGGCCCCCTCGCCCCCTGCCCCAGGATCGGCGCTGTTGTTCAAAGTCATATTAATCTGCCAAGTTGCGCTTGTTCAGGAGTTTCTACGAATATTCTGATGATAATCATCTGTTTACGAGGTCCGCTTATAAAGAAACCGATTGTTTTAAAAAGAAAAAGCAAATAATTAGCTTAAAATAATCTTAATCACCAGAGGAGGCAATAAACTTTGACCGGCGTTTGTACATGTCTTGAAAACACTAATGATAGCCATTGGCAATAAGTGTTCGCAAAATACGCGTAGAATTTGATTTAATTTCCGCGACGTTCTCAAATCTTCGCCTTTTCATGACCATTTTAAGCTTAGGAAAGAGGAAAAACATCAACAGGGGATAAGTCGGCAGAATGTGGAGGGTGATTGATTACTGTCATTAAATGTTTAACAAGGAATTCTTATATAGACAATGTGGTATGAGGTCGAGCATTATCGTATAACAAAAACCATTAGCCAGAGGAACAGAAGTCCTGCATAATCCACTTCATCGATTAAATATTTTCTTGCAGTACACATTAAGAAATTCCAGTCCGGTAAGCATTTTGATAGAAGAATTACAGAGGACTGTTATGTACTAGTTCCACCCCAAGGCGATTGACTTTTACATCGGAATTTAAAAGTTGATTTAAAAGTTGATCCTACAGTGTGACAAGCGTGTGAATTCCGATGGTGAATGTGTTGAAAAATAGTATCACCTGTACTGCATCTGTGGTAATAAACGTTTCAAAAATATTGTATCTTTTGTGTTTACTACTCTGGGGAAATTTATTTTTGGACGCGCCTCATAGATTTTTTTCTCGGGTAAAAGTCTTTTTTCGGGTTTCCAGGTTTTCAAGGTTTTCCGTAGTTTCCTTCAGTATAGACATGTAGGAATCATTATTTTTAAGGAACGTTGGAGAATCATGGTAATGTAATTTCTTTTTGACTATTTTGCATCGGGAGTCGTGGTTCGTTATTGTTCTTCGGGAGTCGTGGTTCTCCTTGAACCACTGTTCTCTGGAAGGGACAATTCTTTAGAAGTGACAATGTTTGGAGAACGTGAATCTTGTACGTCGCTCACTCGCGAACCGCCCTCTTGCTTTTTAATCTTGGTTGATTCAATCAGTTGCTGTTTTGGAGGGGTAGTTTCGCTGGTTCTCACTATGGCGAGCGCCTCTTCAATCGAGTTCGGCAAATGTGCGTTGCCTTAGTGTATTTGCACCTCTGAAATGAATAAATTAAAAACAGTACCAACAATGTAAATGTTTAGCACTTTGATGTGGCAGTTGGACTCACATTGATATTTTATATATAAAGAGTATTTTTTTAACTATCAATTAAAATCGAATCTGCAGAATGGGGGAGTAGGTCAAGTACGTAAATGCCCGAAAGAGCCGGTTCTTTCCTGTTCCCTGGATCCGCTCTTCCAATCGCATATAGACAATTGAATATTCAGTTGAGAAATTAATGAAAACGAGAGCGCACCAGCAGTAGAGATTAGTCACTCTGCGTTTGTTCGTACATCAATATTGTGCAACTGTTAGTTTTAAACAAAAACATGTGTTATACAATTCTTAAGGGAAATGGTATGTTAAAATGAGCATATGTAATTCAAATAAATTTGTAATAATTACAGTAAATTTTAAATATATTTTATAATAGGAGAGAATTGATCCTAATTGTCTTAGTTCATTATTTTCGTTTTAAAAGATATAACGAAAATAAATAACGAAGCTTAAATAACGAAGGTCTACTTAAGAGTATTTTAAGATACTTTTATAATATAGACCTATATGGAAATTCTTAAGACTTGATGTACAAAATTCGAAACGTATTTCCCGTAAGTTGTACCTACAACATAACTGAATTTTATGGAAGCACACGCGCTTGGGATGGGTGGGACCGATGCCCCTGTTAAGGTTTTCTGTACTTAAAACAGTTCTTAAACCGTAATGTTATGTTATTGACACGTCTACTACGTATATAAAAATGACAAGAATCTTGTAATCACGCCAAAGGAAAACAGTTGAACTGTTTAAAATTAATTTTTTGATATAGTTATTAACACCTACTTCGAATTTAGTTTTTATCATGTTACTTTGATTTGATTCAGGTCCGTATCCAAGGAGGGCACGGAGGCCGGAACTTCCCCCTCTCCCCGTTGTAGAAATATAAGTCACTGAGTCGTTCAAATGAATCGATTCATTTTAGTGAGCGAACTATTGAGCGGCGATCTCAGAGGTGAATCGGTTTGCCCTTCACTACTATATACACTTTACTATAATTTGTATATAAATTTAAAGGTAAACTTGAACTCCAGCACCTCATCAATAGGCAGTTATTTAGAACTCACTATTTGCTGAGTGTTTTCTTGACCGTTGATTATTTGTAGGAAGTAACGGGCCAAAGCCCTTGTCTTCTTTCTGTGTTGTAACTTGGCGTTTAGTGTGGTATGTTAGCGTAAGTATCCTGCATTTCCGGTTACCAGCATGAAAGTTTGCCATTTTGTTACATGTCCAATCAAGGTTGGAAAACTACCGGGAGACATTTCGTAGGATCATTATGGTCGACACTGGACGCCATATTGGAAAATGGCTAACTTCTAGCAAGTTAATCTAAATATTTACATGAAAACTTTAGAAAACACTTCTCTTCTTCTCCAGTGTGCTGCCAAACAGAATAAGAAAACAGTTAACAGCAAAAATTTTCCAATTTTAGTCATTTAACCCTTTGGGGACTGATGGAACAGATCTGTACCATAGCGTCGACCTTTGGAATTCGCCTTATAAGTCTCTAGTAAACCTTTTCACACCGTTTTTTTTTTTTTTTTTTTTTTTTTGCATTTATTCAAGCGTGTTAGCATCAAAGAACGTGTTTCATGAGCATTTTCCAGTCACGCGTGCGATGCCTATGGGTGGTGACGTCACGAATATTGAAGAAGAAAAAATTGGGTAACTTTTAGAGCATCTTTGAGATTTTTTTGACACGTTCCTATTTATTCTAGGATCATGGTTCGTACCTCGTTGTGTTTATAATGAAGCACTGTTTCCAACTGTACCATTCAATTTCCCTATTGTGTATCAGAAGCGAGAAAATCGCGTCCAAATTTTAAAAATGAGATTTTTTCATGAAAAATTCCCTTTTTCGGGATTTCCCCCCGTTAGAGGCACGATAGGGATATGTGAGTGGTACCATTTGAAAGCTACCCTAATTTTAAACGAAATAGTTTGCGAATTATGATCCTCGGATAAATAGGGACGTGTCAGGATTTTTTGTTTTTCTCTAAAAGTAGTACGGGTTATGCTTTCCACGTGGGGAAATTTTCTTTACCGCCCTTAGTTTTCAAGATATGAGATTGATATTTTCCACAGATATTACATACACCATGTAGTATGTTTTAGCCAATTTTGAGATCCAAACGTTAACACAGGGGGAGAGGGACCCAAACTTGAAAAAGAGTGCTTTTTCTGACAAAATTTCCCTTTGGAGGTAATTTTTCCTCCACAGGCACATGGTACCCACATGCGAGTGGTACCACTCGAAAGATTGATTCATTCCAAAGACAACAACGTACGATTTATGTTCCTACAAAGAATAGTCTTTATGCTGAAGCTCATTGAAAAACAATTGACTGAAAATGTATTATTGGATGAAACTGGTAAATCAGCTAGAGCATCTACACTAATTTTTGGGGGACTATCCTTCATACCTCGTTCTATTCATTATAAAGCAAAGTGTTTTTGGTACCACTTGCACGTTCGTGTCATGTACCACTTGCATATTCGAGGGGAGATATTGGTGCCATTTTTTTTTTTTTTTTTTTTGTAATTTCCGTTTTTCCCACTTTCGGCAGAAATTTCCCGCCTTAGGTACAAAATAAGGAAATTTGACTAGTACAGTTGGAAATGCAGCTTCATACAAAAAGGAGGTATGAACTATGATCCTACGATAAATAGTCTCGTTGCAATAGCTGCTTGACTGAAACTCTAAAATTCACCTAAAAAGGCAAGGTCCCATAAGGGTTAACTGCATGAATGTCCTCCCCGGTGACCCGACCTCACTGTTAGTTTTTATTGTAGAGGTGTTGTATATCAAGTACAAACTAAGGTGTTGTATATCAAGTACAGTTTATCATTCTGCAACTTTAATACGTTTGTTACAATGTTACATATCTACATAACTCATATACTACTTTCACATTTAAAAAAAAAGTTCGGCTGCTGTGTTCATAGTGATATCACTGTGAGCATTGTCCTTCACATTCGCAAAGCAACGTACAGACGAGGCCGTTCTTAATACAAGTACATTTCCCAATACAGCGCGGTTTTCAACGGCATGTCACTAGTGCTCGACAGTTATCAAACATACTCCTCAACGTAGATCACACAGGTTGCTAATCGAGTCCATCATCTGTTTTCTTCCAACCCCAGTTCAAGGGTTCAACATCACGCACATTCTTTTCGAGGCACTGTCGCCAGATCTTGCACTGAAGAGTTGCTCTTCTTGTATGGAGATTCAATGCTTCTTCGGTTAGAGGTATTCTGTCTCTTGTGCAATTTTCTTGCTGAATAGAATTCGTCAAGTTTCTTTGATTTCCTCGAAGTACTTGATCTGTCGTACATCAGCGTCACAAATCGCTGGATTAGCATGAGAGATTGGTAGCTTACAACATCGCGACAATGAACGACTGACAGTTCCCGGAAAGCTGTATCTGCTTCTATAAACGCCATCCACGTATTCCATGCACTTGTCTTGCCAACGCCAAGGAAGGCTGACACTGTCACAGCCCGTAAAACTGTGAAAAAACGGCAGTAAATCTATCGTTCCAGAAGGTAAGTTCGTGCACATGGTGTGTATAGGAATAAAATGCCGAATTTTTGCAGAACCAAAATCAATCCATAGTTTCTCCAGAGTAGGTGACAGATGCAGAAACACAAAGAGAGCGATAACAACAACATCGAAGTCAACTGTACGAACTAATATTTTTGTCCCTTCTCGGCAGCATGACGGGCGTGCAGAAGGATTCTTCCATCAGCTTCTATGTAGAATGAGGGAGAAATAACAATAATATATGATAGTCTGAGGAAGAGGATAAGACTTGATTTCCTCTTGTGCAGAATATTTCTTTTTCTGAAATATCAGCTGCAGTTATTGTTTCGGCGATGTAATAAAATAGTCTTTCCTTGTTGTCATCGTTTGCAAGGAACTTCTGGAATTTGTTTGGAAGCGGTCCCGTTGGCTTGACAACAAAGCGGTCGCCCTTTCCACGCTTCTGACGCGTCTGTGTTTTCAAGCTCTTTTCAATGTAGCAGTCAAAGACCACGTCTAAGCGTTTAGTGTCTCGAAGTGTGAAAGAAACCCAGTTATTCACAACTGCGGCATATTCCGCAAATGTTTTCGCTGATTCTGATTGCAATTGGTGTACCAGCATCGCTCCATCGACGACAAGACAAGAGGAATGGGGGATGATAGTACTTGCACACCCATCAAACTTTTCAAAACAATTCAAAATACCTGATTTAGAGGTAGGAAATCTGAGATCTGCAAATTCAGATATTCATGGAGATTAAGTTGTGTTCTCATGAGAAAATAATTCTCTGATATCGCCCTCCCTTTCCTGACATGCTATGAAAATCTTGCAGAACAGGTTAGAATCTTTGTGTGCACTAGCACGTTTCATCTTATCTTTGCAACGAACTTTCAGCGAGCTACAGTTGAAAAGCTGCATATAAACTTTCTTTATGACATCGTGTATGAACTGCTTGCATGTCATTAGACGATTATAAACGAAGTCCTAATACATTTTGGTTCCTGTGGGAGCTGCGGTGCGAACAGACTGGCATGAATCTTCTGGCGGTATACGTCTGGTGAACCCAATTATAAACAGATGCTCTTCTAGGCGGGGCAGTAGAAATTTAGGGGGTGGCCCCCCATGACCCCCGTGCATATGAGCCTGTCGTGAGCCTCCTTCCAGAGATGTTGATTTGATATATAGGCCAAGTAACACAATAGCCTTATTTTTGATGTACACAAAATAACTGTAACCCCAGAATACCTGTGCCCTTTCACTAGCCCCCTCAAGAAATTAAAGCTATTGCCGTTATTGTCTAGCAGTTCACAGTCTTCTATAGTCGTTTTCCCTGTGAATTTGAGCCCAAAGACGGTGTAAATTAGACAAAATTTAGGGAACCTGTGAAAAGTAGGCCATTTTTCAAGATGGCGCCCAGAGTCACACAAAACATATTGAGAAGCTGTCTCCCGGCTTTTTTCTCATTTACATGTCGCGTTAAACACTCTGACCAAATTTCGTGCTGGTAACCGGAAATGCACGATCCATACAAATTATTGCAGTTACAGACCGCACTAGTGTGGTATGTTAGCGTAAGTATCCTGCATTTCCGGTTACCAGCATGAAAGTTTGCCATTTTGTTACATGTCCAATCAAGGTTGGAAAACTACCGGGAGACATTTCGTAGGATCATTATGGTCGACACTGGACGCCATATTGGAAAATGGCTAACTTCTAGCAAGTTAATCTAAATATTTACATGAAAACTTTAGAAAACACTTCTCTTCTTCTCCAGTGTGCTGCCAAACAGAATAAGAAAACAGTTAACAGCAAAAATTTTCCAATTTTAGTCATTTAACCCTTTGGGGACTGATGGAACAGATCTGTACCATAGCGTCGACCTTTGGAATTCGCCTTATAAGTCTCTAGTAAACCTTTTCACACCGTTTTTTTTTTTTTTTTTTTTTTTTTGCATTTATTCAAGCGTGTTAGCATCAAAGAACGTGTTTCATGAGCATTTTCCAGTCACGCGTGCGATGCCTATGGGTGGTGACGTCACGAATATTGAAGAAGAAAAAATTGGGTAACTTTTAGAGCATCTTTGAGATTTTTTTGACACGTTCCTATTTATTCTAGGATCATGGTTCGTACCTCGTTGTGTTTATAATGAAGCACTGTTTCCAACTGTACCATTCAATTTCCCTATTGTGTATCAGAAGCGAGAAAATCGCGTCCAAATTTTAAAAATGAGATTTTTTCATGAAAAATTCCCTTTTTCGGGATTTCCCCCCGTTAGAGGCACGATAGGGATATGTGAGTGGTACCATTTGAAAGCTACCCTAATTTTAAACGAAATAGTTTGCGAATTATGATCCTCGGATAAATAGGGACGTGTCAGGATTTTTTGTTTTTCTCTAAAAGTAGTACGGGTTATGCTTTCCACGTGGGGAAATTTTCTTTACCGCCCTTAGTTTTCAAGATATGAGATTGATATTTTCCACAGATATTACATACACCATGTAGTATGTTTTAGCCAATTTTGAGATCCAAACGTTAACACAGGGGGAGAGGGACCCAAACTTGAAAAAGAGTGCTTTTTCTGACAAAATTTCCCTTTGGAGGTAATTTTTCCTCCACAGGCACATGGTACCCACATGCGAGTGGTACCACTCGAAAGATTGATTCATTCCAAAGACAACAACGTACGATTTATGTTCCTACAAAGAATAGTCTTTATGCTGAAGCTCATTGAAAAACAATTGACTGAAAATGTATTATTGGATGAAACTGGTAAATCAGCTAGAGCATCTACACTAATTTTTGGGGGACTATCCTTCATACCTCGTTCTATTCATTATAAAGCAAAGTGTTTTTGGTACCACTTGCACGTTCGTGTCATGTACCACTTGCATATTCGAGGGGAGATATTGGTGCCATTTTTTTTTTTTTTTTTTTTTTTGTAATTTCCGTTTTTCCCACTTTCGGCAGAAATTTCCCGCCTTAGGTACAAAATAAGGAAATTTGACTAGTACAGTTGGAAATGCAGCTTCATACAAAAAGGAGGTATGAACTATGATCCTACGATAAATAGTCTCGTTGCAATAGCTGCTTGACTGAAACTCTAAAATTCACCTAAAAAGGCAAGGTCCCATAAGGGTTAACTGCATGAATGTCCTCCCCGGTGACCCGACCTCACTGTTAGTTTTTATTGTAGAGGTGTTGTATATCAAGTACAAACTAAGGTGTTGTATATCAAGTACAGTTTATCATTCTGCAACTTTAATACGTTTGTTACAATGTTACATATCTACATAACTCATATACTACTTTCACATTTAAAAAAAAAGTTCGGCTGCTGTGTTCATAGTGATATCACTGTGAGCATTGTCCTTCACATTCGCAAAGCAACGTACAGACGAGGCCGTTCTTAATACAAGTACATTTCCCAATACAGCGCGGTTTTCAACGGCATGTCACTAGTGCTCGACAGTTATCAAACATACTCCTCAACGTAGATCACACAGGTTGCTAATCGAGTCCATCATCTGTTTTCTTCCAACCCCAGTTCAAGGGTTCAACATCACGCACATTCTTTTCGAGGCACTGTCGCCAGATCTTGCACTGAAGAGTTGCTCTTCTTGTATGGAGATTCAATGCTTCTTCGGTTAGAGGTATTCTGTCTCTTGTGCAATTTTCTTGCTGAATAGAATTCGTCAAGTTTCTTTGATTTCCTCGAAGTACTTGATCTGTCGTACATCAGCGTCACAAATCGCTGGATTAGCATGAGAGATTGGTAGCTTACAACATCGCGACAATGAACGACTGACAGTTCCCGGAAAGCTGTATCTGCTTCTATAAACGCCATCCACGTATTCCATGCACTTGTCTTGCCAACGCCAAGGAAGGCTGACACTGTCACAGCCCGTAAAACTGTGAAAAAACGGCAGTAAATCTATCGTTCCAGAAGGTAAGTTCGTGCACATGGTGTGTATAGGAATAAAATGCCGAATTTTTGCAGAACCAAAATCAATCCATAGTTTCTCCAGAGTAGGTGACAGATGCAGAAACACAAAGAGAGCGATAACAACAACATCGAAGTCAACTGTACGAACTAATATTTTTGTCCCTTCTCGGCAGCATGACGGGCGTGCAGAAGGATTCTTCCATCAGCTTCTATGTAGAATGAGGGAGAAATAACAATAATATATGATAGTCTGAGGAAGAGGATAAGACTTGATTTCCTCTTGTGCAGAATATTTCTTTTTCTGAAATATCAGCTGCAGTTATTGTTTCGGCGATGTAATAAAATAGTCTTTCCTTGTTGTCATCGTTTGCAAGGAACTTCTGGAATTTGTTTGGAAGCGGTCCCGTTGGCTTGACAACAAAGCGGTCGCCCTTTCCACGCTTCTGACGCGTCTGTGTTTTCAAGCTCTTTTCAATGTAGCAGTCAAAGACCACGTCTAAGCGTTTAGTGTCTCGAAGTGTGAAAGAAACCCAGTTATTCACAACTGCGGCATATTCCGCAAATGTTTTCGCTGATTCTGATTGCAATTGGTGTACCAGCATCGCTCCATCGACGACAAGACAAGAGGAATGGGGGATGATAGTACTTGCACACCCATCAAACTTTTCAAAACAATTCAAAATACCTGATTTAGAGGTAGGAAATCTGAGATCTGCAAATTCAGATATTCATGGAGATTAAGTTGTGTTCTCATGAGAAAATAATTCTCTGATATCGCCCTCCCTTTCCTGACATGCTATGAAAATCTTGCAGAACAGGTTAGAATCTTTGTGTGCACTAGCACGTTTCATCTTATCTTTGCAACGAACTTTCAGCGAGCTACAGTTGAAAAGCTGCATATAAACTTTCTTTATGACATCGTGTATGAACTGCTTGCATGTCATTAGACGATTATAAACGAAGTCCTAATACATTTTGGTTCCTGTGGGAGCTGCGGTGCGAACAGACTGGCATGAATCTTCTGGCGGTATACGTCTGGTGAACCCAATTATAAACAGATGCTCTTCTAGGCGGGGCAGTAGAAATTTAGGGGGTGGCCCCCCATGACCCCCGTGCATATGAGCCTGTCGTGAGCCTCCTTCCAGAGATGTTGATTTGATATATAGGCCAAGTAACACAATAGCCTTATTTTTGATGTACACAAAATAACTGTAACCCCAGAATACCTGTGCCCTTTCACTAGCCCCCTCAAGAAATTAAAGCTATTGCCGTTATTGTCTAGCAGTTCACAGTCTTCTATAGTCGTTTTCCCTGTGAATTTGAGCCCAAAGACGGTGTAAATTAGACAAAATTTAGGGAACCTGTGAAAAGTAGGCCATTTTTCAAGATGGCGCCCAGAGTCACACAAAACATATTGAGAAGCTGTCTCCCGGCTTTTTTCTCATTTACATGTCGCGTTAAACACTCTGACCAAATTTCGTGCTGGTAACCGGAAATGCACGATCCATACAAATTATTGCAGTTACAGACCGCACTAGTTGGTTTTGAAGTGGTCGTATGTGATTGAAGGAACCGCAACTGTCGCAGGTTCCTTTAGTTGTCCTTCATGTTGTTAAGGCATTATTATTTGCTGCAAGCTAAAAGTATTTGTTTCTAAAAATATACATTTAAACTGGGTTTACCAGTATAAATCATCATATTGTATATGAGCAATTTGAACAAAATGACAAATAAAATCTACTGACAGTTTTGTCAATTTATTTACATTTTATGTTAAACTAATGAAGGATAAAATTAAATACCGTTTGCATGTTAATAACCACACATTATAATGTAACAGAAGCGCTATCATGTGTTAATATTTTTTAATTATTGCTCAAAACAAATATTATTTTTCATTATTCAGTTTAACAGTTGAATGCATTTAGTTTCTATAGCAACCAATGCCTAATTTCTGTTAATATTATATGAAGATAAGGCAGAAGTCTTGTTTTCTTTTTTTCAAAATCCCAAAATTCATTCGTGTCTGATTCGATATGTTCGTTTGATTGTATAGCTAAGTAGGATTAAAATCGTGAGAGTTAGTGGTGTGAGTAAGCTACGATACGAGGACTAACATAACAAGGACTTTGCATATTTTGCTTTTCGTTCAGAGTGGAATGAAGAGTGCAGAAAACAAGATATTTAGTATACACGCTTGAAAGTCCCTTTGGGTATTAAAACCTCCACTCACTAATAACAAAGCAATTTTCTGTATCCCTCTACTTCCATCTTCATCCGTAATATCCTTAAAGTTGATATTTCTAAACAATTAGTTTAAGGCAGAGACAAGGGCAGAGCGTTCTTTCAATAATATAGAAACAAATTATATTCGATAGATTTCCATTATTTGCATGTTCTTTTGGATGCATAAAGAAAAATTTGCTCAGTGGTTTTAGGTTTAGAAATTCACGTCTCGATGCAATGGACAGTCACGTCTGCATGACAGTGGCGCAACTATGCGGGGACTCTACTGGGTCCGGAAGACTCCACAAAAACTTCATAACTCCACATTTATAATATATTTAAATAAAATTATATTTGTTTAACTGAAATATACTTGATCTAGCATAAAAAAAAATTGATCTTACACTTCATCCAAGCGCGTATCCAAGGGGGTTTCGGGAACCCCCCCGTAAATTTTCACTGGCCCCCTTAAATTGCAAATGAACTAAAATACGGAGATGAACTATAATATGATTGGATCGCCTCTACCCCTAACTTCTACCGCCCCCCCCTTACATTTTGGGGCTGGCTACCAGTCTGATTTCATCTAAACTTTTTTTCTTATAAAAACAACCTAGAGCCTTTCTATGTATTTCAAGTGTGCTCTCGGAAGATATGTGAAACATATTTTGGCCCCACCCTCGCTGCCCTTTTAAGGAGGAAACCTTCCGTTTGCTTTGAGAAAAGAAGTGAATGATCTCGCCTGTGTTGCCAATTTGTCATTCAGCCGTAGGCTACTTAGAATGTCTAATAAGACTGCACAGCAAAGCCGATGAAATAATTCAATATGGCAACAATGTCCGTATCCAATTATTGAAGCCTCTTGGCCACAGCAACGTGTTCCTCCTCTCACAAGGGAGGCACAGGAAAACACACATCAACAGCAGCGCCACACCTGAAACAGAAAGGCTCTAGTTCTACATTCTTTTCTGAGAATAAAGGTGGCAATACTTAAAAATTACTTATCACCTTTTTAGGATAGAGTAGCACCCATTCAATACTACACACACTAGTGTCTTGTAATATTGGAGCCCCCAAACTTCGGAACCCTCCCAAAAAAAATTCTAGGTGCGCGACTGGATCCTGGGACAGGCCCGTATCCAGGGGTCTAGGGGGCCGGGCCCCTAAATTTTTGCTATCCCCCTAAAATTTTCACGGTAGGCTTGCAAATGAACTATAATATGGTGATGAATATATATTGTTGAATCGGGCCCCCTAACTTCAGTTGCCTCCCCTACACTTTTGGGCTGGCTACCAGCCTGTCATGGGATCCATTTTACGCCACGTGAATTCGTGTTTAAGAGTGGCGGATACGTTCGTCATCTTTGTTTTTCACGTTATTGATTTATATTGGGAAGGTTTCCTTTTTTCTTTAATGAATAAAGGTTTTAACGGTTTGAATTTACTCATTAGAATCACGCTGATGGGACTTATAAGATGTCTGTCTATCTGTCCGTTACTCTACATAACTCTTGAACCAAAGCCCAATTTTTGAATTACCTTTCTTTGCAATAGACAGGTAGAACAGTGATGAGTAATTTATAAATGCATTGACGACCATGACAAAATAAACTCTGCTTAAAACTGTTAAGAAAAGGATCACACGAAGTTTCAATTTTGCCAGGTAGATGTCAACATCTGGAGAGTGTTAGCTGCTAATTAACGGCTTGATATGTAACTCCTAGCATTCTAGAATGACACACCTTTGTTTCAAAAATAGAAAATACAGGGGCTACTCATGAGGGGCCAAAAAGAGGCCCGGCTCCCCTTAACGATTTCCGGCCCCTCCTCCTAATGGAGTTCGATTGTTAGGTGTTTGTTTAAACATGTTTACTAAAGCAAGTGACGAATGTTTATAATTGAATAAATAGAAGTTATTCTTCACACAGAAAGAATAAGGTTTAAAGAATATAAAACTGGAAATTTGAATATAAAAAAAAAACCCTCTTGAAATGAAATGAAATCTGTGAATTTTACGTCACGCGGTTATCCTTTCTGAAGTGGAATTGTTGAAAGCACTGCTACACATGTTTACTCAATTTTTAATGTAAATTTACCTATATATATATATATCTCAAATTTTACGCCTGGAACTTAAGCGAATACTCATATTAAGCACTTCCTTAATAAACAATCGAAAATTTTAATACTGGTAAACTGTCCCCTTTAGGATCCAAAATTTTCAAAAGGCTTAAACATGTTGTAAACGAATTTCAATTAGGAATCTACGTACGCACTAAACTTCTTACCTCCAACTTAAAGGAATACCCACATAACGTTTTCTGTCTCAAGAATCGGAAATTTTAGTGTAGAAATTATTCTCCTTTCCCATTAGAAACGAAATTGTCGAAACGTGTATTCTCCTATTTTGAATTAAGAGTTTAAACACCGAATTCCACACCTTGCGGCAGGGGCAGATCCAGGGGGGGGGCGATCGGGGCGATTCCCCCCAGAAGAGGAAACTTTCTTATTATATATATATATATATATATATATATATATATATATATATATATATAAACCCATCTATAAAAAGTTTGGAGCACTTAAAAGTAGCTCTAAGTAACAGTATTACTACCGACCGCCCCTCCCCCTCCCTAGAAGTCCGTCCTGGATCCGCCCCTGCCTTACGGTTACACATACATTTGGCAGTATTGCAATAAAAGTTCAAAATTTCAAAGATAGAAATTGACCGCTTTTCCCTACTTAAAGAGTGGAATTTTCGAAAAAGGCTGGATCCCATGTTAAGTTCTTTTCAATGGAAAGTTCATATTCCAAGTTTTATCCTACTAATGTGAGATACTTCATTCTTAAAAGAAAGATTGAAACGGGGGTTCTTTAACCTTTCTTTAACCATACTTTAAAAATTCTTTATGAGTTATTCTCATGGCAAGGGAGTTCCCTGTGAAAATTTTACGTTAATAGCTACAGTAGTATGACCTTAATGTTGATGAGTCATTTCTATATATATAATAGTATAGATAAAAAAAGGGAACAATTCTAAACCACATCAACACATTACAATAATTAACTTCCCAAATGCAACAATTTGTGCGATACTTATCAGAGCCATATCCAGAAATACATCACGGAGACCACTAATAACTGTCGTAACGAAAAATGCGGTTATACATACACCAAGCATTATGTGGGCGTCACAGGCTGAATTGTGGGCCATACGGTCGGCCACAGCACTCTATGGGCTCTTGTGACACGAAGTTTACAGTACAAGGAGGTGATGTGAACTACAGGTGAGACAGACAAGAAAGAACTTACATTCTTTCCAGTTTTCTTTAGTTATACAATTTTGAAATATTGGTGAAATTTGCTAAGAAATAATAAATTAAACATCCTGACGCCACATTCATGAATAGCTATAACTAGCCAGATGGCTAACGTTCAGCTGGGTGATGAGAGGCCAGTACATCGGTTTCCAGGCGCCATTATTTCTGCCTTTCTTAATGGAATTTCGTCACCACTTAATTCAGATAATTCCCCTAAACTTCAGTTAACCATTTTTAAACGTAGTTATCTTACAATCAACGAGAAAAATATATGAATTTTATGAATTTCTTTTAATAGATGATTACTCCTTCTTAGAAAACCATAATTTAAAGAAAATGTTATCTGGAGAAATTATATCATTAAGAAAATTTACAATGGTTTCCCTCTCGTTAACGATAGTATTATTTAAAAAAAAAAAAGTTTACACATTGCTATAAGCACATCCGTTGGTCCATTCAGTTCTCTTAAGCCAGAATGATTGAAGTAAAATCTGGTAAACCTTGAAAAAGATTACAAGGGATAATGAGGAAATTCATACAAAATTTTCCCTTTCGGTTAAAATAACAGAAAAAAAAAACTTGAAACGTAGACCTAAGTAATTACATGCATAGAATTTGAAGATCTACAGATTTGATAGGCTTCCTGGATGAGAATCAATGGATTAAAAGCAATGTATGCAGTATTTAAAAGATAAAAATTAAAAGACGGAAGATATTCTTGAAGAGATAGTGTTATATCATCAAAGAGATGAATCATTACATATACCTCTCCTTTTTTTAAAGAAATGTTTACTTTTGAATATCAATCTGTGCTGTATTAAGATTTGTTGGAGAGAAACCATAGAAAATGATTTTGAGATACATTTCAAAGATCGTAGAACAAAAAAAGTTTTCTCAGAAATGTTTGTTAGTTATTTGCTTCTCTGATTTTATGAGGAATTCTCTTTGTACCAACGGGCAATAATGAATGCTTATACCTGCAGTACCTAAAGAGAGAAACTACAAATACCAAGATAAGAATAAGAAGAGAAAGGATAAATGAATTCAAAGCCAAGAAAGATTACGCAGAAGGTAAACTAAAAAAGGGATTGTAGTTGAATGTTTTCTGGGATTAACAAGAAATATCTCATCTCCCGAGGGATTCTTCAACGAATATCCTTTGAGGGAAAGATTTGCGTTTAATCTTACATTGAGAATTGCGAGTTAATACTAAAACTCTAAAAGCATATATAAAAAATATTTTAAAACTTCGTTATGCCAGTAAATATTTCGTTTGTTCTCTCATATATTACTATTAAGTGAAATTCTTCATTTCTAATATTCTGATAAATATTGGAAGACAAGCTTGTTTTTTTTAGGGTAAAGCTATTAAGAATCGAATAAATTCCATATTTAAACAATATATTCAACCTTCATTTGCTTTTTTAAATAATAAGGATACAGTAGTATACATCATTGACCATGAAAAATACTCATCTGACCAGGGCCGTAACTTGTGGGGGGAAGAGAAGCTCCCTCCCGTTCGAAGGGGACCTACTTTAGAAAAAAAAAATTGTCTTACTCCATATACGATACGAACATGAAATTATAAATGAAGCATCAAACAGGTTCACTACATTTCATAAACAAAACAACATACAAAAGGTAAATAAAACAAAATCGAGCCCTAGGCCCATTTCAGTAAAAAAACGTCTACTATTAGGGGCCGTAAGAATAATATCTATTCGCATGACTTTGGGATTTGAGAATATTGTCCCCTTAATTAATTCGTTATGTATGGAAAGGTCCCAGGGGCCTGCGGGAGTGCCCAAGGCTCCGGGGGACCACAAAAAGTAAAGGAAAGATGGAAAGGAGGGGCTTGTTTTCGAATTCTGCGGGAGAGCCCGAAATAACTTTTTCTGGGGGGCCCAAATATTAATGATTGCCTCCTCCCCAGAAAAAATCTAAGTTACGGCGCTGCATCTAACATTTCCCAAATTCGGTATGATGGTTGAACGTAACAACACCCATATGAAGAGTTACAGTGTTCTAGCCTTTGGTTCCAAAGTCACGAACCGTCTAAGTTGAATCAAAAAATAAATCTAACTGCAATTACAAACAAAAATACATGGAATAATCTTGTTTGCGTTAATTCATCGCGTAAGAAGGTTGATTAGCTGTGTTGTAAATTCAGTGTCTACTGCTTATAATTAAGATTTGCTTTTTAAAAATCAATAAAGACCTGTTGCGTTCAGTTTTAAAGATTTTTCTTTCCAACTTAAGATAAGTCAATCTAATTATAAAGTGATCAAATTCTAACAATAATAAAACCTACAAATAAAAACAAAACTCTTGAAAGATATATTTAGAAAATTTTATTATTTCCTAAGTCCAACCGTTGCAACTATTACTAATTTTTTTTTATCAAAACGAAGAGCAAAAAGTAAAAATAGAATACATTCTTCATAATAGGTGGGGCGCTTTAAAATACTTTAATACCCTTCAATTACTTATTCGAATTCTCAACCAACTTACCTGAAACTCAAAATAAAATCGATTTCTCCTGGTTATATGATTAGAGTACACTCCTTTGCCGCGAGAGACCTGGGTTCGTTTCCCAGGGGGAGCTCATGTAGTTCCGATTGCACATCAAGTTATAGATCAATGTCTCATATAGATTCGATGTGGAAAGGGATGCTAAATCTAATTCAAAAATCGAATTTAATAACAAAGTATGTATTTGAAAGCGTAGGTCGACTATAATTTATTTTCACAGTTCCATTTCTAGGATTACATTGAGAATGAAGGATCTCTAGTTTGTAATTTAGGGACATACAGATCACTATGATCCAATAATGCTCATATTTAAAGTAGTTACATACTATGGCTATTAAAGTTATTCGAATAAGCATTCGAATATTCGTAATTTCGAATTATTATGTTCGAATAATTTTTCTTCTTTTGTTCGAACAATTACTCGCTATCCGAATTTTGTTCGACTATTCGAAGACTCGAATATTCGAATAATGTCTAATTTTAACAGCACAAGTACTCATCATATAAACTCATTCCTTTGTAAATGATCCAAATTACTTATTCTAATTTATTCTTTCTGCCTAAATCAAACGTATTCAAGTTAAAGGAGACGTGTTTTTGTAATCATTTCTTAAGAGCTAAGCTAAGCGAAAGACAATTTTCTTTTTTTCTGATATTATACAGGTTGTCTTTTTTATTTTATGGGTTGTCTACCAAACAAGAATAGATGCTGTCTCGTCTCGAAAAGATCTATTAAAAGTAATGTCTCGTCTCGGAAAGGGAACAGTTCTGTCTCGTCTCATGTCTTGTATATTCGGCGCTCCGTGAATACTAACCACAAAGCCAACTGATGAAATTCGTGTAACGTTCAGTGCTGCCATCTTTCTACAACAAAAGTATTTCAAAAGTTGTGCTCCTTATGGAACACCATCTACAATTACGTTAGTAGTTTCATACATACTCCTCACGTCTCACACAGAATCTGGTAGATCGTGGTCCTGGCTACTTCCAGGTCTTCCGGGCTACGAGGGCATGAAGTTAGTGATCCTTTCCATCACTAATCCCTATCCATGACTGATATCAAACTCACTCATCAACAAAAAAGATGGCAGCACTGGAAGGAAGAAGATGGCACAAAACACACAATTTTTTGTCTTTAAAAATATTTTACAAAAAAATCATATTATTCTTGCGTTATAAACATTTTCTTTTAGGATTAGAAAGCTTCATGTTCAAACAAATAATTTTAATATAACTTTTCGTAAAAACAGACAGAGACACATAGTTGAAAAGAAAAATCCGTACCGTGTCAAATGGTAAAAACTCTTTTATGCTGTTTCAGTAAAAGATACATGCAAGCGTTAGAGCTAAGTACTTTTCAAATACAATGAAATTTAATTTGCTTTTCTATTTGACATAATCAAATATCTTTTTCAAACGTACTTCCATGGCGCGTTATTCACCAATTACTTCGTTTTCAAATATTGTACGGTAATAATAATAGTAATTCATATTTACACTTCGGCCAAGCTTTCATAGTTGGCTTTAGTACTAATCTACTTACTGTATGCAAAGAACAAAAAAATATAAATACATAACCTACATGAATGTAGGCGATTCTGGGAAAAAGTGATATAAAACGCTTCTATTTAAACATGGAATCATACAGATAGCTAAGTTTCTTTAGTGGTAGCGATCCGTGTACGTATAAAAGTTTAACTTTTATATGTGATTGTGTAATTCACCGTATGGAAAAATAACTCTGTTTGTTTAAATATTTAATATTAGTTCAATCTTGTTTTGTAAAATAACAAAAAGTAACCTCTTCTAATGTGGCTTTAATTTAATTTATATATATGGCCGTCTCTATCTTACAGACCAAAAAGCCTAGTAAAAAGCATTTATCATTCGTTTCCAGAAGGAACATACTAACTATTCAATGTATCATCATAATGAACCATTGCTTATACAAGTTAAATTTATACTTCACAGAATACCTGTATAGTGAATGCACATTTATCAGATTCTGTTATTTCAGTTGACTAATTAAAAACAAACTTTAAACAAAACGTTAGTGAATAGTTTATTTTGAATGATTAAATTAGTATTTATTTATGGAAATGGAATAATACTTTGTCCTTTAGTTTCTACTGCTGGTATTTGCGTAGTATGATGTGTGCTAATGAATAGATCTAATAATTTCCTTCGAAATATCAAACCAAACATTATACTTCTATGTTAAAAAAAAATACCTAGAAAGTGCATTCAATTGAACAAATACATTGTGTAATTTAGTTATAAAAGCGGGATCACACATATTAAAAGAAATAAGGTAAAATGTTAAATGGTTATAATGCAAAATAAGGTTCTCCATCAGAAATAATTCGTAACGCTTAGTAATTGATTAATTAATTGATAATATTTCTTTTACATGGCGAAGTTAAGACTTTCCGTTAAGGTTGTCCGCTCTTTTAGTGAATAGCATAAATAGAATTAAGAACATCAAAAATGTTGAAATAAAACTAGGCGGTTTCTGCAAAACGATATTACATGAAGTTTTCAAGACCTTTTGTATACTGTAAAAATGTGTGTGATCGATAACGTCATAAACTGTGCACTCAAATTTCTGGTCTATAAGAAAATATTTGGGAATAATAATTAATCAATGTAAAAGCATTTTACAAATACTTGCTGGCTAACTTTCTAGAATAAAACAAGCAATACAAAGTGCTTACAATCCTTTGAGGATTATTCGTAAAAAATATTCGTATAAAATAGTATGATATTATTTATCATACTATTTATTATTTATCTATATCTAAATCTCTCCCTCCCCCTCTCTATCTATCTATTTATCTATCTATCGATATATATATATATATATATATATATATATATATATAAAAGAGAACGTACAAATCCTTTGTCCGCTCATCACGCTAATACGGCTGAACCAATTTCTTTTATTTTTGGGGGGTTATTAGGATTTGGACCCTAGATGGTTTTTATCATATCACTTTAATTTTCAATTACCAGTGTCTTGAGATAATTGACCATTCAGGTGTCCATTACGTACAAATCCTTTGTTAGTTCATCATAGGTATAAAAATAAACGTATTTATATGCAACCCGCATGACCGTGTCACTCGGCGGGTTAACATAAATGACAGGCGTTATAATGGTTTTTATCATATCACTTGAAAGCGAAAAAGTAAAAATTATCTAAGTAACAAAGTTTATTGCGTTCGGGGGTGACCGCAGCGAAGCGGGGCGGGTTAACATAAATGACAGGCGATATAATGTTAACATTTACTGCAATCTTCTATGGTTTTTATCATATCACTTGAAAGCGAAAAAGTAAAAATTATCTAAGTAACAAAGTTTATTGCGTTCCGGGGTGACCGCAGCGAAGCGGGGTGAACGCTGCTAGTGTATGTATATAGGCAGTGGCGTAGGGAAGGGGGGGCCCGGAGGGGCCGGGCCCCCCCCCCAAAGAGGTCCGACAATGTACTTTGATACTTTGATGTTTGTAATTTTTTATATATTTTTATGTTTATATATTTTTTTGTTTGTAATTTTTCTATATGTACCTATAACAGCACTTGGGCCCCCCCCAAACACACATCCTGGCTACGCTACTGCATATAGTATTACAAAAATGAATGCTTTAAAATATTAAATAATACTTTTGATAAAGTGGATAGTTTCAAATATCTAGGATCAATATTAACAGAGGAAAATCATATTCACGAAGAAATTAAATGTCGTCTAAAAGCAAGGAATTCGTGTTACTATTCGGTTCAAAATCTCTTGTCGTTCTGTCGAGGAATTTGAAGCTTAAAATATACAAAACGATAATTATGCCTGTTGTTCTGTATGGTTGCGAAACATGGTCACTTACTCTGAGGGAAGAACATAGACTGAAAGTATTTGAGAACAAGATCCTGAGACGAATATTCGGACCCAAGAGGAACGGGAATGGGGAATGGCGGAAACTTCATAATGAGGAACTACATAAGTTATATGGTTTACCCAACATTGTTAGGGTCGCCAAGTCTAGAAGGCTTAGGTGGGCGGGTCATGTAGCTAGAATGGAAGAAAGTAGAAACGCTTTCAAAGTCTTGACTGGAAGACCAATCGGAAAACGACCATTAGGAAGACCTAGGCGCAGATGGGAGGACAATATTAAGATGGATCTCGCAGAGATAGGAATACAAAGTAGAAACTGGATCCAATTGGCTAAGGATAGAAGTCAGTGGAGAGCTTTTGTGAACGCGGCATTGAACCTCCGGGTTCCATAGGCCATAGAGTTAGTTAGTTAGTTATTACAAAAATGTATCACAATATTTTGAGAACAGATTCCTAACATCAAAATAAGAAAAAGAGTTCCTATGGACCTGTGCTCGAAAGTGGATAGTTTCGAAGTTATAAGGTGTCGAAAACGTGAAACAAGTGAACTTTTAAAGTTCATAGCTTCACTATTATGGAACTTATCGTAGTCGGGTCAAGAATCACTGAGGAAGTGGTATGTGAACTATCCAATACCAGCACTTACACACCAATTTTTAGTGAAGTAGGTGGAGAGTGGTCAAGTATTCAAAAACAGTCTCTCTAGGAATGATTGTGCAAGTTCCGCGTGATTCTTAAACGTGGATTTTTGGATTTCTTCAGTGATGTGTTGACCCGACTACAATCCGTCATATAGTAGTGGAACTATGAACCCTTAAAGATCATTTTTTTTTCACGTTTTCGACACCCTATAACTACGAAGCTATCCACTTTTGAGTACAGGTCCATATGAACCCTTTTTCTTATTTTGATGTGAGGAACCTATTGTATATATGCGTGTATGTATAAACAATAGAAATAGAAGAAGGTTACAAAGAAGGAAGGAATATTCAGAGAGTACTACTAAACTCTCTCGTGTGTGAATCATTTTTATTTTATTTTTATTTTTGCCTAATGTAAAGGAACAGTTCGCGGATTTTTTTTTTTTTTTTTTTTTTTTTTACAATTTGGCAACTGTTGATACACGTATGTATTGAATGAAGCAAACTGTTCCAAAGACATGCATGATTTCCACAATGCAGCTTTTGTTTCCATAATTCTTGTCCATTTTGTAATTTCAGCACGCAAGAAACTTGTTGTTATGCTAATGTGTCACTAATTTAATAATCTAAAAAACTATGTTTAAAAAAAATAAAGTTGAACAGGACATGCATGATGACTTCGTAGAAGTACATATATTGCCATTACTGGCAGGGAAGTTTTTGCAAACTTACGTTAGAACCTTCCATACACAATGCATCTTCCATGCACCTTCCATGCGATATCTTCAGCATTTATGGCGTACAAAATTTAACCCAAATACATTGTATTGAAATGTCGTAGTTATTTCCTTAATCCTTGATGTATTAGGAATACCAAGTAAATACTAAATCCTTTGGATTCTGAGTATTTTCAGGTAATTTTTGAAAAAAAATATGTACCCAATATTGACAAGATATTACACAACCTGCTCGTAGTAAGAAAGATTGTTTTGATTGTTGATTTAGGATTTAGCTTTCTCTCAAGCAGCGAGGCTATATGCGATGTGGATCTACAGCTTAATGTGAGATCCGAACAACCTAAACTTCCGCTAGGAATCAAACCCGGGTTCTCTGCGTCAAAGACGCGAACGCTAACGATGTTTTGGAGGTGAATGCCTCATATACATGCGCACCAAAATCAGATCATCTCTGTAAATATGACGCATTATGTTAGTCAGTTTTCAGATGAAGTTTAACAGAGCGAAGCCTATTCTAGTCCACCTAGTGTCAATTTGCTTCTCACAAGTGATAGAACAATCAAGTGAAGAAAGTACATACTATATTGTAGGACAAAAGAAAGGAAAGAATGCTAATTAAAATCATGGAACTGTACCTTTATCGAAGAGTTCCCCCAAAACAAAACCTTAAATGCAGTGTCGTAACTACAATGGAGCAAGTGCAGCAGTTGCTCCAGGGCGCACAGTAAATGGGCGCAAGTGCGAAAAAAAAAAAAGAATACATAAAACTGTTCCTTATGCAAAGAACGTTTGAAATCATTTTAAAAGGTACGCTATGACTATTAGCAGTTAATTGGCAACGGCCAATACCGGGGACAGATCCAGGAATTTTTGAGAGGGGGGGGGCACAGGTCTGAAAAATAAACTTGAGATATTTTTCGATATTTGGTTCGCTAATTTAAAATGTGGACTGCAGTGCTTCATAATGCGTATTTATCTCTGCCCGCGGAAAGCCATGTTGTTAAACACGGGAGAATCCAGGATTATCATGTACTGGAAACGAACACATTGTCTCCGATGAGCGGAGAACGCACTCAGAATCTTCCTTTTGAGAGAAATTCGAAAACATTTTTCCCACAGTCTTTGACATGCGCTATATTAGAGACTAATTTATATATTTTACTCCTCATGGAGGCCCCCCCCCCTTTCTGGATCCCCACGGGGCGATTTTAATTTCCTATGAACATAATTCATATTAAGTATACAGTGATAACTTAGGAAAAAGATAAATAAAAATTTTTGGTTTCTTAATAAAAATAACTTTTTATACTGTTATAATAGTATGTATTGTAAGGATCCCCACCTTCAGCACAGGCACATGTCTATACAACACGTGTTATTATTTACAAACAATAAAGCAGAAGAAAAATTACAAGAAGGAAGACACAAAACTAAGACGAAGGAGCCCGAGGAGGAACGAGCCGCCAGGAGACCTTCTATAAAAGCGCAGCCCGAAGAGGAACAAGCTATCAGTTTGACCGCTGATCAAATAAATAACTTACACCCGCTCCGAGTTCGCTTTGGACTAGGGATCCTAACCACAACTAAACCTCGCGAAGATACTTTGGGATGAGTGAGTTTTCCTAATAGACACACCAAAATCCTACAGGTGCTTTGGAGACTGCTTTGAGTAAAAGAGCACAGTGAAAAACACCTTTGTCCTTCATTCAGGTCACTTAGAAGGAAAGGCATTAATAGATTAATCTTTGTAATTCAAGACATTTTATATTTAGATTTTTGTAATAAAATTGGTGAAGGGAAAAACCACCAGGACCGTTATTGACTCTACCTCTGAAATGCGTGTGGCAGGGGCGGGTATGAGTAAATCAATGATCTATCGATCCAGGACGCAGTAAAACTTCTTACGCCACTATGTCCGTTTTACATGTGTACCAGAATCAAATCATCTCTGTGAGTATAGTATGACGATGTTAGTCAATTTTTTCAGATTATGTTTAAGAAAGAATGTTCTAATCCGCCTGGTATCTATTTGATTCTCACAAGTGACAGAACAATCAAATGAGAGAAGTACAGACTATTATAGGACCAAAGCAAGGAAAGAGTGCTAATTAAAGTCGAGAAACTGTGCTTAAATTGGAGAGTTTCTGTTGTCAAGCTTTAGAGCACTGGAGGGGGAGACAGCTTACATTTTCTCCAATCTATAAGACCACTGTAGTCTGTGGCATCAAAATTTATTGAAGGTGCCATAATAGTTTTAACAGAGCAATTCAGACAAGGCAATGTGCTCCAGATGTGGCTATAATAGATCCTGGACCTCTCAGTCACTCCCAATGGATGACAATGTGCAAACCGGGTCGTACGGTAGTACATTTCTCTAACAAATCCTAAGAACAAATTCAAAGTGCTTGTAAACTACGTACATTATAAAGACATATTTTGAAGGTAGTACAAACAACAAGACATTTTCCTAAACAACATTAAAGGAATCATCGATCCTGTAATTGAGAGAAACGCGTTCTTCTGTCATCCAGAGAACATATTGCTGGCTATGACAGTGAATAAGAGACAACACGTACTAGAGTTGGAGTACAGGAGAGTGCTAGAGGCAAGAAATCAAGATCCGAAGGGTAAATCTGTTAGAACTTATGCCACCAAACAACATTAAAGGAATCATCGATCCTGTAATTGAGAGAAACGCGTTCTTCTGCCATCCAGAGAACATATTGCTGGGTATGACAGTGAATGAGAGACAACACGTACTAGAGTTGAGTTATAGGAGAGTGCTAAAGGCAAGAAATCAAGATCCGAAGGGTAAATCTGTTAGAACTTATGCCACCAAACAACATTAAAGGAATCATCGATCCCGTAATTGAGAGAAACGCGTTCTTCTGTCATCCAGAGAACATATTGCTGGCTATGACAGTAAACGAGAAACAACACGTACTAGAGTTGGGTTACAGGAGAGTGCTAGAGGCAAGAAATCAAGATCCGAAGGGTAAATCTGTTAGAACTTATGCCACCAAACAACATAAATCTGTTAGAACTTATGCCACCAAACAACATTAAAGGAATCATCGATCCTGTAATTGAGAGAAACGCGTTCTTCTGTCATCCAGAGAACATATTGCTGGCTATGACAGTGAATGAGAGACAACACGTACTAGAGTTGGGTTACAGGAGAGTGCTAGAGGCAAGAAATCAAGATCCGAAGGGTAAATCTGTTAGAACTTATGCCACCAAACAACATTAAAGGAATCATCGATCCTGTAATTGAGAGAAACGCGTTCTTCTGTCATCCAGAGAACATATTGCTGGCTATGACAGTGAATGAGAGACAACACGTACTAGAGTTGGGTTACAGGAGAGTGCTAAAGGCAAGAAATCAAGATCCGAAGGGTCAATCTGTTAGAACTTATGCCACCAAACAACATTAACCCTTTTAATGTCCTGGCATTTTGGGCTATTTTTTAGACTTTCAGTCAAGCAGCTACTGCACCGTCCCTATTTATCCTAGGATCATGGTCCATACCTCGTTCTCTTCAGAATAGAGCTGGCTTTCAAATGGTATCACTTGCATGCCCATACCATATATCAGAAGCGGGAAAAAATGTCAAAGTGAAAATTTCGGAGGGAAAATTTTTTTTCTCGAACTTTGGCCCCCCCTGGACCCCCACTGTGTGATCGTAGCCATCTAAAAAATCTGATAAATAGTACTTTGTGTACTGAATGTGTGTGCCAAATTTCAAGTTTCTATCTTGAATAGTAAGGGCGGGAGAATTTGTACCAAAAATTCCCACAATGCCCCAAATTACCATAAAACACTATGATCTCAGAGAAAAAGATCCTGAGATATCCCTAATTACCCTAGGACTATAATCCGCCAATCATTCTCTTCAGAATAGAACTGTCTTTCAGGCGGTACCATTCACATGTCTCCCATCATGTATCTAAGGCCGGAAATTCCTGAAAAAAGGGATTTTTGGGGCAAAATTTTCCTTTTGCCCCTCTAGACCCCCTGTTTTTACGCAGAAATCGAAAAAAAACTTCTGGTAAATACTGCTCGGTGGACTGAATGTTTGTGCAAAATTTCAATCTTCTACGTGAAAAAATAGGCCCGCCAGAAAAAATTTCCCTACCATGCCCCACTTTTACCATATACAGAAGTATATTTGGATAAAAATTCACTGAGACGTCCCTAATTACCCTAGAATAATAATTCTACCGTCGTTCTCTTCAGAATGGAACTGCCTTTCAGATGGTATGACTCACGTGGTCCTATCATGATGTGAGGCGGGAAAATGACGAAAAACGGGATTTTTGGGGTAAAAAATCCCTTTTTTAACCCTTTGCTCCTCTGGTTCCCCCCTGTTTTAACACTGACATCGGAACAAAAAATACGGTAAATACTACTCGGTAGACTGAATGTTTGTGCAAAATTTCAATCTTCTACGTTCAAAAATAAGCCCGCCAAAAAATATATATACCGACAGTGCCCCATTTTTCCCTATATAGAAGTATATTTTTTAAAAATTCCCTGAGACATCCCTAATTACCCTAGGATAATAATTCGACCGTCGTTCTCTTCAGAATGGAACTGCCTTTCAGATGGTATGAATCACGTGGTCCTATCATGTATGAAAGGCGGGAAAATTACGAAAAACGGGATTTTGGGGGTAAAAAATCCCTTTTTTTTACCCCTTTGCCCCTCTGGTTCCCCTCCTGTTTTAGCACTGACATCGGAACAAAAAATCTGGTAAATACTACTCGGTGGACTGAATGTTGTGCAAAATTTCAATCTTCTACGTAGAAAAATACCGTCCTCCTATGTCTGGACGCAGGACGGTCTGAAACCATACGTAATGTCTTCTACAAGGCCTCTGGACTTGGAAAAAAAAAAAAACGGGCGAAAAAGCTCAAATAGAAGAGAAATAACGCAATGTACCATGAAAAACGCGTATGGTACAAATTG
Organism: Thermobia domestica; assembly: GCF_964235325.1. Taxonomy (NCBI): domain Eukaryota; kingdom Metazoa; phylum Arthropoda; class Insecta; order Zygentoma; family Lepismatidae; genus Thermobia; species Thermobia domestica. Next base: position 73,594,936 of record NC_137468.1, read on the forward strand.
TACCATAGGATCCCAAAGGGGTTAAAGGAATCATCGATCCTGTAATTGAGAGAAACGCGTTCTTCTGTCATCCAGAGAACATATTGCTGGCTATGACAGTGAATGAGAGACAACACGTACTAGAGTTGGGTTACAGGAGAGTGCTAGAGGCAAGAAATCAAGATCCGAAGGGTAAATCTGTTAGAACTTATGCCACCAAACAACATTAAAGGAAACATCGATCCTGTAATTGAGAGAAACGCGTTCTTCTGTCATCCAGAGAACATATTGCTGGCTATGACAGTGAATGAGTGACAACACGTACTAGAGTTGGGTTACAGGAGAGTGCTAGAGGCAAGAAATCAAGATCCGAAGGGTAAATCTGTTAGAACTTATCCCACCTTCAATAAATTTTGATGCCATGGACTACAGTGAACTGATAGTAGATTGGAGAAAATGTAAGCTGTCTTCCCCTCCAGTGCTCGAAAGCTTGACAACTTATCACTTATCTTATCACTTATGTATGACAAATCTGGTCATGAGTTTCACTTCTTAAATTTTCCATGCCATACTGAGGAAGTTGAAAGATGTGTCAAACTTGTAACAGAGTATACAGGAAAAGTGTGCGGACAACAAAAGAGATGGGTACGTTAGAGCAACTTTGCTCTCAAGAGTCACAATGCCAAAATTTGATATTGAATTTATTTATTTATTTATTTATTTATGACTTCTTTTACGTGGCGAAGTTAAGGCTCTGCAGCCTTCTCCGAGCACTTAACCTTGTGCATACATTATATATATTAAAAAAACATCAATATATAGAAAATATTAACAATTACAAAAGAAAAGTATTGAACCACATAAAAAACAATATACTACTTAAGTAAAAAAATGGTTCAGCAGTTCAAAAACAAAAATTGGAAAATAATATACAATAAAGGAAACAAAAATAACATGGAGAAACCTAAAAGTGTTTATTGCATATAGCGGTACTAGATGTATGAATATATAACCCGTACAAATTAACATAGGTTATCTATTGGTTGTGTGTTCATATGTGGGTTATTAATAATCTGGTAAAACGAAGATGCCATGTGCTACCAGTATCCTTATCTTTACTTAATAGAAGGGAATTTACAGATTTTTTAAATTTGGCAACTGTGGAAACGTATTTTAATTGAGGTAAACTGTTCCAGAGGCGTGTAGTACTTACTGTGAAGGATTTTGAGTATGAATCAGAATTGTAACTGGGTATGGAGAGCAAGAAATTATCTTGTGATCTTGTGCTTCTACTATGAAAGTCTGATAAATACAAAAATCTACGATGGTGCTGACGTAGTAAGTATTTTGTACAATAGGGTAAGATTATATAAATTTCTTCTTCCAACTAACGTCAGCCATGACAGTTTTTTATAAAAAGATGTGAGATGTTCCCTGTAAGTTTATTGAAAATAAATCTAATGCAGGCATTTTGCACTCTTTGCAAACGCTTTGATTGATTTTCTGTTAGATCAGAATAGATTGAGTCGCAATTGTCAAGATGTGGGAACACCAGTACCTTGACAAGTTTAATCTTCAAAGATATTGGTAAGAAATTTCTTAGTCGATTTAACGTATGTAGGGCACCAAATGCTCTCTTACAAACTCCATTTATTTGATCTGACCAGGAGAGATTTTGATTTATTATGACTCCCAAATTTTTTACAGTTGTGGAGAAAGGAATAACAGTATTGGACAATTTTATATTTGGAAACTGATAGATATTAATAGAAGAAAGAATTCTTGGGGAGCCAATTAAGATGCACTGCGATTTTGTTGCATTTAATTTTAACCCATGAGCCGTAGACCAGTCGCTAATTTTGTTTAACTCAGTATTTATTTTCTCAATGGCATTATTAATATCTTATTGGGGAAAAGAAGCATATAACTGAAAATCATCAGCGTAAATATGGTATTTACAATAGGTGAGAATTTTAGGAAGATCATTAATGTAAAGGCCAAAGAGGAGGGGACCTAGTACGCTACCCTGCGGCACTCCACTGTTGATACAATGCCATGTCTATATGTGATCCTGATTGACCACTACTCTTTGTTTACGTTCGTGAAAGTAAGAATGAAACCATTTAACCACTGATTCAGAAAAATTAAACAATAATGATAATTTCTGAAGTAATATGTCAAAATCAATCGTTTGAAATGCCTTACTATAGTCAAGTAGAGTAAGGAGCGTCAGTTTTCTGTTATCAATAGCCCATCTTATATCCTCCGTTACGTTTACTAGTGCAGTGCATGTGCTATGATTACTTCGAAAACCAGATTGAAATGTATCCATTGTTGTTAAGTATTCCCGAATTTGATCATTTACAATATATTCAAAAACTTTTGAAAGCACGGGAAGGACACTGATAGGACGATAGTCTGCAATATTGTCAGCGTTGTTCTTTTTTGGAAGTGGGCGGACCTTAGCGAGTTTCCATACTGTGGGAAAAGTACCTGTGACAAGAGAGTAATTAAAAATGTCAGTGATAGGATTAAGTACATGCGGTAGGATTTTCCTGATCATTGTTATTGAAATATCATCTGTACCAGTGGCTTTAGATTTAATTATTTGGATCGCTTTTAATACATGTGCAGGCTGTATGTGAGAAAACGAGAACAGAAAGTTAATTTCCGAAGCTACAATGTTATTCATTGTTTGCAGTTGCATAGAGGCTAGCATCATACGGCTTTGACAGAAAAAAAAAAGTGTTCAATTCATCTGGCGTATAGTTAACTGCGTTCTTGGCTATGTTTCTCCCAACACCTAATACTTTTAGCCGTTTCCAAAGAACTGCTCCATTATTTTCGAATTCAAGTATTTCATAGGCAAAGCGCCGTTTTGCCTTCCTTACTTCTTGAGTGCAACGGTTTCTTAATATTCTATAGTTTTCGAATTTTGTATTGGGATTTATTGTGCTATCACTGGAAGGATCACTATTTTTAACATGTCTCTTGTACGCTCTATAAGCTTTATCTCTCCGCGCCATTAACGAACGTAATTCATCGGTTAACCATGGTGATGGAGGTCGCGAAACACGTTTCTTAACTACAGGGGCGTGTCTATCATATAAATTTATTATTAACGAATTTAGAGTATTTACCTGCTCGTCAACTGTATGGAGGCAGTTTATTGAGTGCCACGGCAAGTAGGCAGCGTCGATGTTCAGGTCTACTTCATTCATGTACCTAAAGTCTCTGTATGATGTAAATTTAGCTTTATATTGCGGAACTCGAAGTTTGTAGGATATATATAACATATCATGGTACGAGATGCCCGATGTGTTGATTTGACCGTAGCTAATTACATGTTCTTCTTTGGATACCAGTATCACATCTATCCATGATGCTGAGTTCCTTATGTGATGGGTTGGACCAAGAGGACAGATAGCAAGGTTAAGGCCCGAGATCGTATCCCGATATTGCAAGACTTCGTCTTTCGTTGTTAAAAGATCCCAATTTGTATCACCCATTATTATGGAATGCTGATAATTGGGTAAATGTTTCGCAATATCGTCAACAAAGTTTATGAAAGATGTACGGGGGGGGGGGACGATACACAACACTCAAAAGCAATGTCTGGTGACCTACAGTGACTTCGAGTATAATATATTCTGAACTATACACCAGCTGACTGAGACAGAAGTTTGACCTGGAAGTTGTCTCGTATGACTAAGTGAATGTAATTTAGCACACCCTAATTGGTAGGATGGTTGGATAGATTGTGGGTGGAACTCAAATTGCAGCCAGCTTCTCGTGGTGAGTTCTGGGCCATTTCATTTTTTTTTAATTGAGAAATGAGCGAAGTGTTGCAAAATCATTATGAAAATAAAATGTATAAACTCACTCACATTAACGAATTATTAACAAACATGACCTCACACAACTACAATAAAGTACATACTTAGACGCTATAGAAATCGAAAAAGTAATTTGTATATTTTTGCGTAAAGGTAAAGTTTGGTATTTTGTTTATAATTTTTTCAAACTTTAGGTCGTTTGCAACCTGGGACGCCCGAAGAAAATTTTCTAGGGAGGGGCCATCTCCATGGTTGCTATATTACGTCTGGTATTTTTGGTATTTAATATACTGGTTCGCTATATTACGTACACATTTTCTTGAGCCAGAGAGGGGCCTGGGTCCCACCCTGCCCTCCCCTTCAGGCGCATATGTTTGCGACTGATGATTCAAAATGTAATCTTTTTCGTTCTTTCCCATTGATCAGCACATGAATACGCAACTTTTGAGCCCTATTAGAATTCGATACTCGAAAATTTTATTTTTTCGCTTCTCCCTAATAGAGCGGTTGTGCTGTTTATGTATCATCACGTCGGAAACCATCTTTAATAAGAATCTAACTCAATAAGGGTAACTATAAATAATTCACTCAATCTTACACACAGAAACCGTTAAGTGTAACAACAAGAATTTCAAATATCAGCACCTGAAGCGTGAACTCTCTGAAAGTTATGTTACATCGGTCTTGAAGATGAGTTATATTTTTCAATTTCTTTATAGTTAGTTCAGGAACTTGAAAAATAGTATATTTTATTCAGATCTAGCGACTATGTTTCCAATAAGGTATTTAACAAGTTCGGCTATAGGGTTAGGCTATAAATGTAGATTATTGCATTTTAATGGGATTTAAAAAATGGCTTAAAATGAGTTTCTTGCAAACTGACAACTGGTTGTGAGTGAACAGAGACCAGTTGTTTACAGTAATGTTGCCTTTGTATAAAGGGCATATTTATATTTAAGTTGAAGCCTGCCTCGTGAGCCAATTTTACCCTCAGCTCATTATCCCTCACTTCGTCCTCCGCCATATCAGATTTAAGTGAAATCGAAGATGGCTTGTGAAGTGATAAAGATTTTAATTTCCTGGGAAAGGACAGGGTCGTTAAGACATCATATGTGTTCCCAGAGGAAGCTGATGTAGTTAGGATTGCATATTAAGCTGCAGGTTCATGTCTTATATAATTGCTGCTGAAGGGACACTAAACTAAACCCCGAGAAAACCCACGCACTCGGTGTTTGTCCACCACAAATCCCACTTGGCGCGAGTTGGGATCGAACCAAGGATCCCATGCACAATAGGTGAGCGCTCTACCACTGAGCCACCGCGACCCTGGAAGATGTTTTATAGTAGTGAATCTTGCATGTGACCTTAGAGACACGTGCAGAAATTTCTAACTCATCCGATCTCCTGTGTTGTGTGTGATACGACTAAATATAGTCTGATGTGTTGTTCATCACAACTTCAACAAAACAACAAAGAGAGAGTAGCATCAAATTCTGTAGGTGCTTAAGGAAAACTTCAACGGATATATTTGAGATGTTGAACAATGTTTATGGGAACAACTGCCTTTCTCGTTGCAGTGAAATGCAGTGCAGTGCAGTTTAATGGTATGTCAGTGGAAAATGAGGAACCCCAACGTCTAAGCAAGTCTGTCAGAACAATTAAAGTGATTGGCAAAGTTCGGAATATTGTTTAGGATGATAGTGTAATATGCAACGTAATAGTGTAATATTATATTTCATGGGGGTGAATGAGAAGGCTGTTCGCCAAATAACAACAAAAAATTTAAAGAAACATAAGCCGTGTGCACGGTTTGTGCTATGGGCGCCTGATGAAAATTTTCTAGGGGGTTCAAATCCCTGACTGCTATATTATATTTGGTATTTTTTATTTGTATTTAAAAAAATCTTAAGAAATTTAATACGTTTTTCGTGAGCTAGGGGCTCTCGGGTTCCACCCTGCCCTACCCTTCGGGCGCCCGTGGTTTCTGCCCTATCCCTTAACGGACGAGCGTAAGCTAGGAAGACTGCATTATTGCCCTAGCACACAACGCACTAATATTTTGTGAGTTTGTGCCCCAAATATGTGTTTGTGTTTTACCAGCACCCGTCTACTCGCCAAACCTGTTTCCATACGACTGCTTTTTTTCCAGGCGCGTCATGTGGAGCTCCATTAGGAAAATTCCCCCTGAGATTAATATTTATATGCATTTTAATCAATACGATAATAAATATCAATGAAAAACATTACGTCGGTATATCAGATTATCTTGCCACTCACACTCCTGTAGCCAAAATATGAAATCAAGCTACTGTTCTTTTTCCCCAAATTAAAATCAGTGAGGGGTTGCTCTTTGCCATTCAAAAAGCAGTGATGAGTACCTTGAACACCATTACATTCCAGGACTTCTAGAAACCATTGTATTACTTAAAGGATCACGCAAAATTGTGTGTGAACAAAATAAAGTTTCTACTTTGAATTGGGGCAATCTAATTTCACTTGTTATTCATTAATACTTTATGAACCCAGTTTTCGTTTTCTAATTCACTCACTCTGTAAGGTAAATGAAAATGTGGTGGCGTTAGCTAGCCTATTACCTATTGCAGTAACAACACTCGTGCAGTATGTTCGTTACTACGTAAAAAGACTCGGCGTCTTGCTTCGTAGTGTTTTCGAGTCCAGTAGCCGACCATTCTGATTTAGATTTTTCAAAGATTCTTCTTTAGTTAAATTAGACAAGTGCATTTACTGTACGTACCTTTAAAAATAATTGTCCCAATTGTGTCCAGCTTATTTCGTTTTGTTGTTGTAGTTGTTGCTGTTGTTGTTGTTGTTCTGTTGTTGTTGTTGTTGTTGTTCTTAACAATTGATTTCAATATAAAAAAGTTTCACAGATCTATCTGGAAGATTATTAAATAAACAATGTAAAATTTGTTTCGACGGAAGCACTGTTTATCTCCTTCAAAAAAAAAAAAAAAAAAACTAACAAATCATGCGACTAATAAAAAGTGCCCCCACTTGGATGAATTTCTAAGTTAGATTTTTATACTAATTTGAGGATGCTCAAATCAGTAAAACCAATTAAGAAGATATCCATCTATTTAGTCACGAACAAAATGACTTTAAAGTTGGAGACTTGGAGATACGGCTTACGACAATAGTTAAAGAGTACACGCTCGTATACATATCTAATTGCACTTTTTATTCTAATTTGAGGGTGCTGAATCTAATGCAATTGTTTTAAACATAGATACTTGCGCATGGAAAATTGACACCAAATTTGGGAACTGCTTATGCGAATGATAAAAGTACTCATGCTTGGATACGTTTCTGATTCCTTTCTTTATGCTAATTTGAGAATACCCAGCATATCTTTCTATGGAGACACGAGAAAACGAACCTCAAAATTTGAGCATTTATATTTTTTTATAGTTCAAATTAGAGATCACTTTTCGAGGAATCATATGGACACGTATGTTTCAAACAAAACTTTTCAGTTTAACGTTTCATGATTATGCTCTTTAGGCTAAGGGAGACGATCATTAAGGCAGGGGAACGATAATGTAAGAATTGATGGAATGAAAAGAAAATGAAATGAAAACTTTGAAATTTACGTGTCATGATTATGCCGGGTAGGCTAAAGGAGACGGTGATTATGAGAAATGAATGAAATAATGGAATTAAAAAGTGAGAGGAAACGGGAGAACACTGAGGAAACCCATGTTCATGATGTTTGTTCACCATAAAGTTCACTTGGCGCGACTTGGGTCGAGCCCAGGGCCCCATGCACCAGAGTGAACGCTCTACCACTGAGCCACCGTGGCCCTCTGGAATGAGAATGTGGAAAGGAAATGAGAGTACCACGAGAAAACCCACGGACACGATGTTGTCCACCACAAGTTTACTTGGCCGGAGATCGAGCCAAGGCCCCCCACGGACCAGAGGTAAGCGCTCGACCACTGAGTCACCGTGCCCCTTGTTTTAAAACGTTTCCATCGCGTAAACGATACTTCAATGATCATAATTTTGGAGTCATTTTTCTCGAGACCCCATGGACGAATATGTTTGGATTCATCATTCCCAAATTAGTATTAAAAAAGAACAATTAGAAATGTATCCAAGTGTGAATACTTTGAGTGTTGCCATAAGGCAAACTTTTAAAATATCAACTTTGAAAACATTTTCTCCTAGTTTAATAGTAGGATGAGTTTTAAAACAGTTCCATTGGTTTGAATATTCTCAAATTAGTTTAGAGAATAAGTCCAATTAGATATGTACCCAAGCTTGTGGAAGCTTTTATCATTGACATGAGCAGTACTTTAAAATATCCCATTTTCGAGGTTTTTTTTTTTTTCTTTCTTGTAACTCCTTTAGACACACTTAGAAACAATTTCATTGAAATTAGCGCCCTTAAATTAGTAGAAAAAGAGTAACTAGAAATATCCGAGCGTGGGCAGTTTTATTATTGGGATGATTATTAGTTCTTTGGAGAACAGAGTGGCCCAATAGTAGAGTGCTTACTTCTAGTGTGTGAAGCCCCTGGTTCGATTACCGCTCAAATAAGGTTTTGGTGGACATCATGTCTGTGGACATTTCCTACCACATCCTCATTACACTAATTCTTCCATTATTATTCACTTATCTTAACCATCCCGTCCGTTTCCCTTAGTCTAAAAGGCATAATCGTGGGTTGTTATAAATAAATACGTATTTAATTTAATTTTCATTAGTTCTTTGAAGTTTAGGTCTCGTTAAAGTTGATCAATCAATTTACAAGGGCTTGTAGATTTCATATTTCTATAGTAAAAAGGTAAGGTAAAAATATCCTTCTTTAAGATTCAAGCTTAATGGAACACTATATGATATAAGAGATGACATAAGACCACTTCTTCTTCAGTGAAACAAAACTACCAAATACACAGGAGTTGACTTTCAGGAAAACAAATACAATTTTAGATTTTAAGGACATTTTTTAAACCACTGTTGCACACAAAAATAGAAAAATCTTGTAACTTGTAAAAAAAAACGCAGTACTGCCATCTGTTATTTCTTACTATCTGTAAACTACGTTATCTATAGGTATCGAAAGTCCTACACAACGGCTATGTCTGACTGTTTATCAAGAATCACAGCAAAAACGGTAAACGATCGATAGCCACATTTCTTGAATCGTTTCAGCATCTCAAGGATAGAAGCCAGAAGTGATAGAAACTAAGCACTTCCGGTTTCAACTTTTATCGCCATATAACACAAACAGTAAGATAATAGCGAGAATCAGTTCTTTGAAATTGATTGAGATTGATTGAAATTGATCAGTTCTTTGATTCAGCGATCTTACCCGTATCTCTCTACTAAAATGGGCCTAGGAGAATTTTACTTTGGATTGGTGCATAAATTCGTGCGGTTCTTATATTTTATTTTTATTCTGCTGTTCTGTTAATTCAAATACAAATACAACATAGATATAATATTAACATATTCTACGAGTGTAACAATACATTGCATACATTTTACTTTCACTCACATTAACTCACAATTTCTGAGTGATGTAGGGGAGAGGAAGGCAATGGCGATCAGTTGGGAATGGCGATCAGCTCACTTTGCCCTCTTGCGTGATCAGAGGAGAAGTCAAACTAGTGCTGCCATCTGTCTCTTGTAGCAAGGTTTTTTGTGTGTTGTCGAGGAAGTTGTCAGAGTGGATTGAAGTCTACAGCGTGCTGAAACTTGTTTTTGTTGATTTTCTTATAAGGATCTGCATATTTCAACTCACGATAGGTACAATTTTAAGTTATAAGATCTTGAAGTTACTAAGAATCATAAAAAGTTATATTTACATCTAATGCACGACACACAGTTATATATTTTTTAAAAAAAAAAAAACGTTTTACAGTATAACCAGCTCAAATTTCAAAATGGCGCAATGTTGGGAATGCCGATCAACGTGGATCGTGGTTACATGTTGATTGTACTGCTGTGAACTCACCACGTGGATATATCTGTGACATGTCTTTAAATAAACGTCAATAAAACATTCAGTTGACGTTTCTCTGTCTTTCGAAGGCGCAGTTTAGCATAAAAAATGCCTATGGAACTATGTGTATTTATTAAGCTTGTACTGTGATCGCCATTACCAACATGTGATGGGAATGGCGACCAAAGTAGGAATTTGAGTTTTCCATCGTGTAACCGAATTGAAAGAATGAAAGAATTTTTATTTTACACATTTATTGTAGAAGGATTGGGGTATGTATTTACAAAGGGTCTTTCCTAGTAAGATAGTGAAATCGGCCCTTGATCCAAATTGGGTCGCTATTGACCCAAAAGGTCACCCTTGACCTAAAACTACCTCAAATTTTTTTTTGGCTCTCCCCTTACCGAATTATCGTATCATACATGCTCAAAATTGAATATTTTAAAATTTGGTGGGGGTGATCGAAAAATTTTGAAAGTTTCACAAATTGTAGATACTATTTAGATGTAAATGTGGATTTTTTTTAAATCATGGATGCGTATTTTCTTTATTTTTTTGCGTGTTGAAAATTTCAAAAAAATTTAGGAAAAAATTTGGGGTTGGGACACGTCGCTGATATTTTGGTTAAAAATGTATACCTTTAGGTACAACATATATTTTTTTCGGGGCCTGAAAGTGATGGCAATATTGTCTAAAATAAATAAAACTGAAAACAAACGTGTTTTTTCGGGCTCAAAAAACCTCGCGCCGGCTGAAGCTATCTCTCAGTGCTTGATTCACTGGCCGCACACAGTGGCGCTCTCTATCGGTAGCGCTTTCTACCTCGAGCTGATTGTAACTTTGTTGTGCAAGAGTCGTTGAAGTGGAAACACTGCTACGGAGATATATTTGGTGTTTCTATTCCGAATGGACCCTATCGAAGCAGCCGAAGAACAATAGAAATGGAAATGACGCAAAAGAAAGGAAAATTGTCAACTTTGGCAAAGAATTGTTTGAAGGGGCCTCACCTTCAGGGCAATAAAATGGTGGATAAACTGTGTAAAAAACACGTTTGTTTTCAGTTTTATTTATTTTTGACAATGTTGCCATCACTTTCAGGCCCCGAAAAAAATATATGTTGTACCTAAGGGTATAACAAATTTTTAACCAAAAAATCAGCGACGTGTCCCCCCAAAAATTTTTTCCTACAATTTTTTGAAATTTTCAATACGCAAAAAAATAAAGAAAATACGCATCGATGATTTTGAAAAAAAATCCACATTTACATCTAAATAGTACCTACAATCTGTGAAACTTTCAAAATTTTTCGATCACCCCCACCACAATTTAAAAAAAAAATCAATTTTGAGAATGTATGATACGATAATTCGGTAAGGGGGGGGGTCAAAATTTTTTTGAGGTAGTTTTAGGTCAAGGATAACCTTTTGGGTCAATAGCAACCCAATTTGGATCAAGCGCTGATTTCACTATCTTATTAGGAAAGACCCTTTGTTTCAGTATATTTTGCAAATGAAACTGCGTAATAACTTATTTTTCTTAGGTGATCGCCATTGCCCATTTCTCCCCTATTCACCTCCACTCTCTATGACCTTCTACCAATGTTCAGGTGGCACTTCAATACCTCGCCTGTAGAACTGTTTTGGTTCTGACTGAAAGAAATCTGTTAGCCATTGATCAAGAGAAGCTTTTCTGTTCTGTTCTTTCAGCAATTGCATCATTCCCCTACCTGTACAAATTAGTCTCGCAGTTTCTGCTGCACTGGATGCTCGGTTAAACTCGAAGAGTAAAATATTACGGAAATGATCATTTTTCTGTACTTGACATTCCATATTAGTGTGTCTGAAATATATATACAATAATACGTTCATAGTCAAGAAAACCTGTGTTCGGGATGTGAGTATGTGTAGAATGAATCATATCGGGATGTGAATCGGAATTATATCGGGATGTGAGTATGTGTAGAATGAATCAACAGTCTGTTGCTTTACAATAGAATATTTAAATTATAGCAAACAGTCAAGCTATTGCCTCAAATCTTTTAAACCGATATCGGAAGTTAAATGAAAACACAAAAAGCTGGAACTAAAATTTAACTTTATGGAATCTTTTAGCTGCAAAGGTTTCTACAATGTGCTCAAAAGATAGCTTTGAACATTGGCGTATTTAGGGGGCTTCCGGGCTTAAGCCCCTCCGAAATCTTACTTACTATAGTAAAGTATATGAAATATCTTGCAGAATTTTCACATTTTCAGGCAAAGCCCCCTCCCCCCCGAAAGTTAGCAAAGCCCCTCCCGAAACAAAATCGTAAGTACGCCCCTGCTTTGAACCTAACGTATGCTCTATAGATATGATCCTAAGGTTGGTCAGTCGTTGTACTGTTAAGTTTCTGAGGTAGTTTTTTTTAATGATCTTTAGTTTGCTAAAACATCTTTCCTTGTTTTATAGTGAAAATAAATTTCTGCCCAGTTTTGCGGCCTGCAATCGGGCGCCCGGCGCACAAGTCCCGTTTGCCCCTTCCCCCTTAGTTACGTCACTGCTTGTTAAATTTTATATTTTCTCATTTACAGCAATCACTTTTGTACTACTACATTAAACTTTGTATCAGGAGGACCCTAGTAACAAGTGTTGCCTCCAAGTTTCAAAAAATACTTCTGTATACAACAAAAACGGGAGAACGGCGAGTTTCCCTTGTATGTGTGTTTTGAAAAAGCAAGTCCTTTTCGAAATATTTTTCTGAGTACAGCCTATACCGTTTCCGGTAAGAAAGAAAAAGTTTAATTTGCCAATTTAGACTACCATAAATTATTACATACAATCTATTCAATGTACTAGTAACTTAATAGTATGAACATACCTAACTACGCGTGTATATAACTTCAATTTCCAGTAGGTGAAAACTACATTACATACAGTCACCTCTGTTGCAGGGAAACTAATTGGAAAAATCAGATTAGCAACACAGCTCTAATTTGAGACTCCCGTGCGTAATGAGGTTACTTAATGCCACTAAGAAATGGTGTCTAAGCAAAACGTTGTCGTTTGATACACTGGCCATCTTGGTCTCCCGATATAACTCTATATAATTTCTTTCTATGAGCCTCTCTTAAAGATACTATCTAGCAGAAAAGAGTTGAGTTGTATTGATGATCTCTGAGAATGCATTATTGAAGCTTTCGATCCAATAACACTTGTCATTCTACAAAATATGTGAGTGGAATTGGACTATCGTTTGGACACTTTCATTGCTACGCATTTAGAGATAGATTGAGTACATTATATTACAAAACTTTCACTTGTGGCAAACATTTGAGAAACGTAAGTGCTTTTGCTCCATATCGTGAAATCATTTCGCAGTTTTCATTTTATCTGACTAGGAAAGGACATGAATATGTCATCTGTATATCCCAATCAAACCTAATCCATTCTATAAACGTAACAAAGATATGTTCATGCACAAAAAATTAGGTGCCATGTACAACGGAGTAAGTCTCTGAAGCCCTCTTAATATAAAGAAAATCGTAGACTCGCAGTGAAATAACAATTTTATGAACACTGTTCATTGGAAAGTCATGGTTTATAGTTCATTCTCATCATCATGAAACAAGCTTTTGAGAGGTACTATGTATTGGGGTCCATAATGTACTTGAACAAAGAAAATTGGGAGAATGTCGGGAAAATTCCCTCCTGAGATCCCTCCCATCAACTTTGGGCCCCTCTGGACTGGCCCCGGGTAAAAGTACACATCCCCAATGTATCTCAAAAAATACTATAGGGGACAAGAAATGGGTGTACCAAGTTTTGTATTGATGGGCGGGATAGATATGAGGGAAAAGCTTGTATAACAATACACATTTTTCCTCATATCTGTTCCGTATATCAATACAAAACTTAGTACACTCATTTCCTAACTCCTGTAGTAATTTTAGAGATACATTTGGATTGTGTGATTTTACGTGGGACCACTCCAGAGGGGTCCAAAGTTGATGGGAGGGATTTCTGGAGGGAATTTTCTCGACATTCTCCCAATTTTCCCTGCTCAAGTAAGTTATGGGCCCCAATACATAGCACCTCTGGAAAGCCCGTTTCATATTGAAGAAAATGAACTACGAACCATGACTTTCCAATGAACAGTGGTGGTACAATAGCTATTTCACTGCGGATCTAAGATTTTCGTTATACTAACAGGGTTAATGGGCCCAAGGACTTATTCCATTGTCCATGGCACCTATTTTTTGTGCATGGACGTATTATCGTTATGTTTATCGAATGGACTAGGTTTGATTAGGATGTCCGGATGACATGTCCATGCCCTTTCCTTGTGAGTATATTTTATTTGTGGACATCTTGTATACATGGTGCTCTTATTTTGAGTAAACTATACATCATTCATGACCCCGTTATATGGTTACTTTTCAATTGTATAATATACTATCTTTCTTGTTATTTCACATTTCAGCATTAATTACATATCGTTGCAGATAGTTTAAGATTCGTGATAAACCGTTGCCACATATTTCTCCGCATAAAATGCACAACCCTCTCTAATACAATAAGCACTCTTTAATCCGGCATGTTCACTATCACAGCCGTGCCGGATTATAAAACGTTAATATAGTTTTGACGGGAAAACCAATGATAAATCATTGTCTATAAAAATGCAAACGATTAAAACATGTATTTTAAGATTTTACGCACATGCTGAACGTGTACACGATATAAATATCAGCAGACTTTAAAATAGTATAATAGTGTACAAAGGCTTACGCAGTTCTAGCAACAGCAGGATTTAAAATGTTCTTCTTATTTATAATTCACTAGAGTACAAAATTAAATTTTAACATTGAATATTATTATTCACTAAAATATTCTTGCGGTTCAATCGGTGCCGAATTATAAAATGTGCCGAACCCTACAGTGTCGAATTAAAGAGTGCTTATTGTAGCTTCTTCCAAAGTGTCCAAATAACAGTAGTTTTCAGGTTTAGACCAATCCGTGTTCCATGTAGGTAAGTTCCACAACTACAATTACTGGGCTCTTAGTGTAGACAATTCTGGTGCTAGAAATGAAAATTTGCATTAACGTAATTCGTTAACAGTGTGGTGTGGTATTTGTCATAATACCCTTCGTAGGCGTATACTCTTCGTGAAAGAATGAATGCGTGAAATGTACGTGCACATGATGGAAACTTTCATTCATCTCATTGTTGCAATTTAGAACGATGTAGACAACATACACTTAATGTATGATGGTACATCTCTTCGTTTTGCCGATTTCATGACAATTCTTTTCCAGGTCGCATTGTCGGACGCCGGGGAAATGTTGAGTGGTCACCACGAAGCTCAGACATTTACCTGTTGTATTTCTTTCTTTGGGAGCACTTAGAAAGAGTGTATGACAGAGAACCGCGTGATTTGTCATTTTGAAAGTAGTGATTAATGAGGAGAATGCGTCCGTGCTAATTAATATGTTACAACGATATATTACGAACGTTGGACTCTGCCTGCCATGTTGTGACTACTGTTGGTGCTCACCTCGAAATATAAAGTAAACAAGGACCATAGTACAATATGCAATTAAAAACTACAATGTAACTTTATTAATGACAGTTCTATTGTATACTAAAACAGGGACATAGTGGACCCTCTATTATGAGCACCATAGATATAAATATATATGCGTTATGAAATATCACAATATACCAGTAGTTCTTGTTAGTGGTAACATATAAATATATACAAGTCACAGTAAACATGTATACACATTTCATATTCGACGCATAATGATGTTTGACTTTTGCTTTTTAACAACATGGTGTATCTTCATACACATTAAATTTTATATTACGCCATATTTCCAGTATCGCTCGTGAAATTACCGTGAATTTATCGCCATCTCCATCAAGCCGTTTATGTTTTACGTTTTTCTTTTCATTATTTTTTAATTTAAGAAATATTATTTTACATGTACACACACAGCTGATAAACATCGTACACGTTCTAACATCGCTGAAGTCGGATAGAGAAAACATTAGAATCTAATATTTGTGTTGACGCGTCAACGTAATTCGTACAGAGTATTTTCTTTGTTGGTGTACCTGTTTTTGATTTTTGTATATTTATCTATCTATCTATCTATCTATCTATCTATCTATCTATCTATCTATCTATCTATCTATCTATCTATCTATCTATCTATCTATATCTATCTATCTATCTATCTATATATATATATATATATATATATATATATATATATATATATATATATATATATATATATATATATATTAGGGTGGTCCAAAAAATTCATTTTTGTGCTACAGCCTGGGGCACCCCCTAAGTTTTTTACATTCATCCATAGTGACTTTAGGGTAAAATTTTGGATTTCTACCTCAAAGGGAAGATGGTGCTCAACAACCCCATAATAGATCACATTTTCCCCATTATTTTGCCTTGTTATATATAGCATTTTTAAATAACATATCATAAACGTGAGACATTCCTTATTTATTCTATTACAAGATATACACATACAATTAGTGAGACATGGTTAAGGTTACTGTTTTTTTATTTACTCAAGTGTTCAATATTTAGGTATAAGCTCTATTATTAGGAATTATTAAATGGAACACTGGATTGTACATATATTGCTGTTATCTACGTTTACTTATTTAATGATTAAAATAAAGAATAATGTTTGCTAAATGCTAATTAGTCTTTTACATACTACATTTTTTTTATTTTTCGGAGTGGCCGATGGAGGGCAGGCGAATCATTAAAGAAATATATTGGAAAAACAGTTTTTTTTTTTTTGTTTTCGAAACTTTTAAAAATTTGAAAACGCTGTAAAATTTATGAAGAAGGAAGAAGAAGAAGAAAGTATTCTTGGTGGAGATTGGGGAAGAATAATAGGCACCTGGGACCAGAACCAATAAAGTTTCATGCAAAGACTGCGCTTAGCTTACTATTTATGTTCATGTGTTTGTGTTAGTGTTATACTAGTAAGTTAAACTGAGTCTGGGATAAAACTAAGTACGATTCAACATAGGTTTCGAAGTGATCTCAATGGTGTTTCGTTCTGAACTTGTTACAAAATGGCATCAACTCGCTCGAGCAACAAATTGTTCCTGATTGGTGTCCGTGACTTACAGCCGCTATTAAGGTTGAAACAGCTCCCAACTACGAAGCAGGTATTACAACGGTTCTATTATCATCTAAATGTATCATACAATAATTCGGTGCGAAATGCGAGCCAGGCGACAACCAGAGAATTGATGATGTTGTGGTCTAAGGCTGCAATTCCCACAACTCTGAAGAAACATGTAGTTGAAAAAATAGAAAAAATCCATTGCAATTGGTTGCTGCTGAAGAAAAACAAGGGGCGCACTTCTAAAGCCCAGCGCAGTAGGGAGTTGAAGTTTGTAAAGTTATTGGAGCCACTCTTTGATATCGCCCACGCTGATGCCTTGACGGTTATGAAAATAAAGGAAGATTGTGATTTTCTAATAGACCAACGGGGGAATCGTAAGATGTTTCTGGCTGCAGAAGACAAGGCACTTGTACAAAAGCAGGAGCGAGCTCTTCAGCGACGAAACAAAGAAGAAGCACGCAGACAAAGAGCAATTGCTTCAACATCATCATCAGCAGGAGCTTCCAATATTTGCTTTACAGATGAAGAAGAAAACTCCGAAAATTCTTCCAGTTCGGATGAGGAATTTAAACCAGCTGGATGTCTAAGCCGGAAACGACAAAAACGGACGGAAAAGGTCACAACACCCAAGATCTTCACTCAGTTAGTAACAGACTCTCTGGATCGAAATAAAACATCTGATCGCCAAGCAGTCCGGTTAATGGTCCCGATAGCAGCAGCTCTTGGTTGCGACCCTAGATCCCTTCCCTTTCACGAAGCTTAGTCCGCAGGGAGCGAAAGAAATCCAGAGAAAAGAGAGCGGATTCCCTGAAGAGAGAATTTTCTCCGGAATATCCTCTCGTGATTCACTGGGATGGGAAAATTCTACCTGAAATTTTCGGTGGAAGAAAAGTTGACCGTCTGACAGTACTTGTTTCTGGCGATGGTCACGAGAAGCTTCTTGGTGTGCCAAAATTGTATTTAGGGACAGGGCAGAATCAAGCCAAGATCGTTCATGACCTTATCACACAGTGGAACTTAATCGACAAAGTGCAGGCCATGATTTTCGACACCACCCCTGTGAACACAGGTCATATCAATGGAGTAGGAGTTCTTCTTGAACACAGGATTGGTAAAGAGCTTCTGTGGTTAGCTTGTCGTCACCACGTGATGGAATTGATTTTGGCGAAAGTCTTCACCCTGTGTTATGGTTGCTCGAATTCACCTGACATTTTTATCTTCAAGAGATTCAAGGCGGTTTGGGATCAGGTACAGAGAGACAATTTTCGGCCATTGGAAATCAAGAAGGAAAGTGAAATTTTAATGGTCTCAACTGTAGACTTCTTGAGGAAAACTATCAAAAGGGAATTGCAACCCAGAGACGATTATCAAGAACTCATCGAGCTTACGATGCTTGTTCTAGGATCTCCCCCTAACAAGATTCATTGGAGAGCTCCAGGGCCAGTTCTCCACGCTCGGTGGATGGCGAAGTTAATCTACGCAATGAAAATCTTCCTTTTTTGAGATCAGCGTGATGTGTTCAAGCTGACGAAGAAGGAGGAAACCCAACGTGAGCGTTTCGTACTTTTCGGAGCCCTTCTCTACACCAAGGTATGGATACAAGCTCCACTAGCAGCTGAAGCTCCTGTTGGAGATCTGAGCTTCTGGATCAAGTTGCAGAAATATCAAGATATCGATAATGAGATCAGTATCGCCGCAAGAAAAGTCTTCGAACGTCATTTATGTTACCTTTCCGATGAATTGGTAGGTCTCGCCTTGTTCTCAGACAAAGTTACAGCAGAAGAGAAAAACAAAATTGTCCAAGGAATGACAACTGAGCCCAGAGAGAGGAACGTGAGAGGTGGTGCGAACTTACTCAAAGAAGGAGTAAGTCTCGGAGATTTTGCAACCAGCCGGACGGCAAAACTTCTCTGCAGCTTACAGATTAGAGATGAATTTCTTAACCTTCCGCCGGGTGAATGGAAGAAGAACCAAGACTATCTTGAAGGCAAAGAGCGAGTGAAACAACTTCGAGTCGTGAATGACACCGCAGAAAGAGGGATCAAGCTCTTCGAGGAGTTTAATAATCTCTTAACAAACGACGAAGAAGATAAACAGTTTCTCCTGCAAGTTGTTGAGGCAAATCGGAAAACAGTTCCGACACAGACAACTAAGAAGTCCGCCATAGATGCCTTGCAATTGTGAATTGGTCACTGTGCTACTCTTAAACATTCACTGTTTTATCAGGATAAGATAGACATAAAATATTTTGTTTCAGTTTTCTTTGTTGTTTATTACTTTGCGCATTTATTTTTTATTTTGCACTTTTAACTGAGTTCATCCTATGAAACCGGTCTTTCTATAATCCACCATGGAGGACGTCACTTGTGTTTGCTATACTTTCCATGTTTGTATACACCGGTATACATGTGTCTAAATATAGTATGTAAATTGTTCAAATGTAATTGTATGTACATGCTTCTCTAATTTATCTCGTTTCTAAATAAAAAATAATAGCATGTAAAAAGTTAACTTTTTTACAATTAAAATTTCTATAGGTTCATAAAAATACAGTAAAGCCTCGATTATCCGACACAGTTTCAGGCTATTTCTCAGCTTCTATTCAACCGATATACTTTAAACTGTAAGGAACAAAACTAGATAGCAGTAGAAGCTTACCCTCCAAATTTGATACATATCGGTTGAATAGGCTCTAGGAAATAGCCCGAAAACTACCAGATAGCCGAGGTCCTACCGTATTTTTAAAGTAAAAGATGGTTGAGCACCATCTTCCAGTGGGACTAGGAAGCTGAAATTCTACCAAAATAATACTAACATTGGAAGTAAAAAAATTAGAGGGTGCCGCAGTCTCCTGCACAAATTTCGTTTTCGGCCATATGTTTCTGGACCACCCTAATATATATATATATATATATATATATATATATATATATATATATATATATACGAGGGGTAATCAGGAAGAAAGGTTACAAAGCTTGCAATGAAACTTGTATATACCTATATTATTTCATACAACAAATAATACAGACATTAGGTTATTTTTAGACATAGTTTCGATATCGGTTCAGACACTTGTCGCATCGTGGTATAAGTTTGAAAATTCCCTCTTGGTAAAAATCCTGTCTTTGCTTCTTCAGTGATGTTGTCACGAAGTGTTTCACCTCCTCGATTGAAGCGAAGTGATAGCCCCATAGGTGCTCATTCAAGTGCAGGAACAGGTGAAAGTCGCTTTCAGCGAGGTACGGGCTGAAGGGAGGTGGTTGATAATGTCCCGGCGAAACTGCTTGAACAGTGTGGTGGTCGGCTACTGCGCTTCTCGTCGCTGACGTTTTCTCTACCAGCCACGAACGTTCGACATTATTCTGCGACATATTGACGAGACAGTACAATTCTCTCTGTAAACCTCTACCTGCTGCCGATGAATTTCAGCCGCGGTTACATGTTTCGCCCACAAAAATCGAATAATTAAGCGGATTTTTTCGCGAGACCAGTTTTCCAAACGAGTTGCCATTTGTGTTTACGTACAACTAGCGCCGTAGGTGACAGGTGGCTCAAACCATGCACAGTTGCCAACTCCATCTCATTCCTCTATAACAGACGAAACTCCACAAATATCGGCTTTGTAAACTTAGTTTCTGATCACTTCTCGTACATATACACTCTGGTAAACACACTAAAGAGGACCACTCGAAACATATTTATAAATTAATCTATGCTGATAGTTGACCCCCCTCCCTGGTAGAAGCATAACTTAAAAAATTGCAAGTCTAAAGAGCTATTTTGTAATTTTACTTTCCAAATGTGGTAATTTTATCTGTAAGCTAGGTTTATATCTATCTATTAAAATGCTACAATAGCAATAAAAAGCTTTTTTTTGTGACTGGCCGGTCCGGCTAGAACCCTGTTAGAGGGTTACGCCCTCTCTTAGGGAACTGAAATATGAAAAAAGTAGATGTGGGTGATTTTGAGAGGGTCTACGAGTCCTTTATTAAATCTTGTTCCAATTATGAGAGACGTCAATTTCTTTATGCTTTGATCTAATAACTGTTTGTAACAATTGCTTTCTTATTTTTTTATTTTTTTCACCAAATTTCATTTCCATATGTGGTAATTTTATCTGTAAGAATTTTGGAATTAATTCCTGGTAGAAGCATAACTTAAAGAATTGCAAGTGATAGTTGAAATGGTCACAGCATTATATACTCTCTCTCTCTGCACCAAACTATGTGAGATTTGAATCTTAAAAATATTTTTAGGTTTAACGAAAATGTCTATTACAACCACAAACGCTTTTAACTTTAAAAAATATATAGATATATTTTAATGTGAAAAATGTTTTATGCTTTAACCAAAAAACATTCTACCTTCGACACATATCGGATATTTATAGTCAAGGTTAAAGTCGCCGTTACTCGGGAAGATTTTAACGGATTACTCGTTAACGACCTTCACCGAGACAATGATTTTAATTATTTATTGCAGCAAAAATGTTCAAAAATATGCTTATGTTCAAAATTATCATGTGGAGTAACGAACGGACGAACTAACGGACATAGTCTACTAATAAATACAATCTTGTATGACCCATTAGTGTGATCCTAATAATTATTTTCCGTTATTTGATAAATCAGGCAGTAGCAGTTCTGTAGGTAATATTTCTTTACGGTGAAACAAAAATTCACTTGGTATTAGTTGTGAAATATTTTATAGGTATATTCCGTAAGGTTTTATAATTACACTATTAGTGTGCCACAAACTGAAAAGATTGGAGAGCACTGACTTAGAAGTGCGGTTTCTTAAAAAAACTCTAATCTTAACTATATTTAAAAGTATATACATCAACTGACATATAATAAAGGGGTACTTCCGGTTGACGTGAAAAGTTGAAATTTGGCATGGTTGTAGCTTTTCGGGATTAACCCACAGGAAAATTGCCAAAAGTGAATATTTTTTAGTTTTTAAGGGGTCTAAAGGGGAATGAAGAAATTCCCAAATTATTTAAATGGAAGTTTCCTTGGGATACAAAATCTTATCTCTTAGATAGTTGAAATACGAAAAGAAACTTGAAATTTGCTAGAATTGTAGGTTTTAGAGGTGTTAGGTCGTAGGCCGAGTAAACGCGGGATTCAGAGAGCAAAGCCCCCTAGCTGGGCCAAATTCAGGAAATGTTAAGAGCAAATGCACGAAATTCATGAAAAAGCTGGTACATAAAAGACACGAGGCCAGAGGCCGAGCAAACGGGGGGTCTGGAAGCTCAGCTCCCGGCTAGTCAAAGGCTAGTTTTCTATATAAAATCAGATTGAGGCATTAACTTGTTAGGTTTCGCACAGTTTTCAAAATGTTTTATAGATAATAGTAATGAATTATTTTTCTGTTTTTTAGCGCTTTTATTGAAGTCGGTTAATATTATTTTTTAAAATTTTTTATTAGGGGTCTACTTAATAGTTAAGATATAGATGTTTGGTAATTCTAATAAACACTAAATATTTGTGAGCGTTATTTTTCTTAACCTCTTAGAAAAGAGAACCATCACCCGGCTGGTTCTGTAACCGAGGTGTTTTTCAGTCTATATAGAGTGGTGGGTTGGATCTTGCATAAGGATCTGTGCACCCACCAACTACAACGATTTCAAGTCCATGAAAATAAGTGATCCCGTCCTTAATTATTTTGATGTTGGATATGGATGTGAAGCAAGAAATCAATCAATCAATAACCGGTACTGTCCTATCCGCGTTGCTTTATGAGATCACTGAAGTAAAGCACTACAATATCCTAAAATGAAATGAAATCTTTAAGTTTTACGTCACACGGTTATACCGGCTAGGCTAAAGGAGACGTTGATGATGCGAAATGAATGAAATAGTGGAATGAAGAAAGTAGGACGAGACGGGAGAACCCCGAGAAAACCCACACACACACTATTTGTCCACCACAAAGCTCACTTGGTGCGAGCTGGGATCGAACCAAGGACCCCATACACGGGATGTGTACTCTCTAATACAGCCACCGCGGCCCCGTGTTCGAAAATAACTCGGATGAGTCATCGATCATTAGGGAAAAGCTTACGGTATTGGCAGCGTGGCGTTCATCCACCATTGTGAGGCCATTGCTACATACGGGAAGAAAAGTAGCAAATGGCAATTTGATTCCGATCATATGTCGCCCCAGTGGCAGCGGTTGGACGTTAAAAGTGGGAGGGCAAGACATGATCTGAACAATTGTATATCAATGTTAGATTTTCTGATTGTAACACTGTTTGATGAAAGGTTGTATAACTAATATTAATAGGATACTATCTTTTTCACGTAAAATACCGCATATCGTATTTCTATTTTATTAAGTAAATTCATAAGAGCAATACAGGTAGGTATTAACCCTTTATACTCTTAAACAACGAAAGTGTAAAAAGAGATCTGAGTTCTTGCTCATGAACATCTTAAAATTCTGTCTGAAAAATTGTGTGATTAGATTATGTAATAAATTTGCAAAACAAATAAATGAAAGGGACAATATTAATCATAGTAATGAATAATGACGCTTGTTTTGCAGAAGTTATATTGAAACTAGGAATTAATGAATAACTTATACTTTTTAATTCCACGCATGCCATTAAATGAATGATTTTACTCTTAGAAAATGAAATACAGTAAGTACTGCAAGCATATGCTATGACATTTAAAGAAATATGCAACTGCAATATTAATTGCTTTGAATTGCAATTAAAACGCAATTCCTGTAGTTTTCTTAACTCCACGCGAAGACAAATAACCAATACGTACTCACGCAACGGCAAATATATGGCACCATTTTTTCTATGAAACAGTAATGCAATACAAAACCTTTATCAGGGTCCACATTCTGGAAAATAAGTGAAAGTCAGGGAAAGGTCAGGAAGTAAAAATGTATCAGGTGAAGTCAGGGAAATGACAGATTGGTCAGGGAAAGTCAGGGAGAAATCGATTTAGGTCCATTGTTCAATTACTGAATTTATGAAATAGGGTTGATTTCTTTACTGTTAATGAATGCAAAATCTGGTGTTCTCAATGATGATATTGAGGGAGTCAGTGTTCTCTGATATAGTTGTTGAAACTAATTTTCTGCAGGGAACACATCTAACTGCATCCTGGCATATTTGCTCAAAAGGGTAGACGCTGTTCTAGAAGAATTGCATGGTGTCAAGAGGATATCTGGACAAGTGGCTGAGAACGCGAAGAAATAGTATCTCCAGCTCACAGTGAAAGCTCAGACTGAAGAATTTAAGGAACACTCGAGTGAATTCATAGCCAATGACAGAGATTGTATTGGACTTGATGAGTTTTTTACTTAGTCTTAGGAAATGGGAAGAACTTCGTTGACTCATGGTCAGTTATGAAATGTGTTTTATCTTCTTTCACGGAAACGCATTTTTTGAAAGTGGTTTCACAATAAACAAGAGGAATCTCTGGTGGCTCAACGGATCATATGTGATTCTGTGATGAGAATAGGTGCACCATCAGGATTAATAATTACAAGAGGTATGACAAAGTCAGTGAGAAGTTCAATGAGACAATATCAGGTGTATTTGGAAAAGAAAAGAGAAACAAATGCTGGAGACGAGAAAAGGAGGGGGAAACGGAAGATTCAGCAACAACTAAAGGTGTTGGAGGAAGAAGAAAAGAAAATTAAACTGCGGAGACAACAAGAAGGATATTCAGATCAATGAGAAGAAAACTATGCGAGAAAGTATGAAAACAAATTTCTAAATGGGTTGCATTTAACAACTGCACCAGCAAAAGTATGTGTTACATAATGTGTGTGCATGTGTTTTTTTAATAATGAGTAAAATCATTACTATAGGCATATGAACTGTTTATTACTATAGGCAATATTATAATATTGTAATTGGTATTAATGTGTATTTTTTTCATATCTTAAGTACTCTGTATATTGTACACTTTCGTTTATAACTTTACAATTTGTGTAATATGTAGGCCTAATCAATATCGGCCTAATGCACATGTTTGTAAATTTACATTCTTTTGGGAAGAAAATTGAAAAAAGAAAGAAACAGAAGCGGAAGAGAACAAGGCCAACTATTGGGAGTGTAGAGGCTGGAGTTTCTTCCTTTTTTCTATATTTTTAAGTTATTCAGGGGTCAGGGAAATCTGGAACTTTCGTCATGGAAAGTCAGGGAAAAGTCGATTTTTTCCCCAAATTGTGTGAACACCCTGTTTACTTTTCCAAAAAAACTATATAAATTAGGGCGTCACTTCAAAAAAGTGGGGGGGCAACTGCCCCCTCTAGCCCCCCCTAATCGCCGCCCATGTGTCGCCCAATGTAAAAACAGCAGTTGGTTGGCTTAACACCTTCAGAATTCGTGTCGAGAGTTTAGAAAGCGATTTGCTTAATTTAGAAATCAGTTACTCGTTAACAACTTTGACCAGTATTTCTATAATAATTTCATGTTTTACATTACTCTTACACAGAGGATGATTCTTTTCCATTGGAACAACTTTCAAACAGCGACACCTGTCCAACCGAGATTCACAGAGCAACAAAACTGTACGCACACGTAAATCCGTTTCTCAGCTGTTGAGAAGTAGAATAAACATGTTGTAGTGGGAAAATGCCAGCGAGGGAACAAGAAAATGCTTTTTGGAAGTGAATGAACGTGTTGTAGTGGGAAAATGTCGCCGAGAGAAAAAGAAAATGCTTTCTGGAAGTGAATGAACGTGTTGTAGTGAGGAAAATTCCACCGAAAATGCTTTGGGAAGTACGTCATAGTAATCTTCCATGCAAACTTAAACGTTTTTCTGCAAAGTTGCAATAACAGTTGCTTTGTAACCAATGCTAGTGTTCTATAGTTAAACGTAATTCATACCAGCCTCCTTCACAACTCATGTCAATAACAAAATCACGGTCAAAATCGTTTACGATTGAATATTACGGAGCGAAAGTGTAAGAGCACAAGTTTGTACGAATTGCACTTAGCTTGTAACCGCTAATAATTTCTTATTGCAATGGACAAAACGTGGATCAAGGTAAGTTTAGCCATCACCTGCAAAATTCATGAACAAAAGATACAATTTGTTTGTAAATACAATGTAAATTTCTCGAATTTTTTAATGGTTGTTGCTGGCTTTTGCTACAGAGGGAAGTTCCAGATTTGTAAGTTCGAAAGAAATGTGAAATTTAATGTTGCTTTTTACGAAGTACATATCCTATTCAAACAAACGAAATACAGCATTAACTTACATTGTGTTGGTACCCATCATTTGGCACTGCACGAAGACAAAGGTTTAAGTCACGTAGTTAAAAGATCGTTGGTTCTGTACCGATGCATGGCAGCTGCATCGGATATTCATCTTATTCCATTCGAGTATATTCCAGTTAAGATGTTTAATGGATTATCTGTTCTAGAACTTCTCAAACGGCGCCTTTCATTTTCAGTTTCGCACATTAAAGGACTTCTGGAAAGTCTGCAAACAGGAGTGAAACAAGACGCTTCTGGTGCAGTTACAACGAAGTCTGCTGCAGTGGAAATTGCGGTGTTATGCAATAACCTGTACCGTTGACCATCACAACGACCATGATCAACGGTGGCGGTCTCGAACGTGTGTTTGGTAATCAACAACTTCAATCTATTTCGTTAAAAACGGATCAGAATTTGTAGTACAGTATTTTCGGATATATTCTTTGAGTTTCGATTACCTCTTTTCTTTGAATTTAGTCAACTAATGTTTGTAATTGGTAAAGCTTAACGTAATAACTTGGATTGTATTCTCTATTCTTTTGTGTATAGTTTAATTCTGTTTATTTATGCTACACAGACGAGCAAACATTATTCCCAATATTAACAAAAAGAAATGATGATACCTGGCTGACTTTCAACCATTAAAAAAACCTCAAGCATTAGCCTACGCATATGAGCGTTTTTAATACCTCATCAAATATTTACTTTTAAAACATTTTACCAGCTAGATTGGCAGGGACAATTAAGAAGATTAATTGGCTGTTGTCATTACATGAAGAAGTGCACTGGGGGAAGGGATAATATGATCTCTGAAAAACATCAAAAAACAAACACATCTCTTGTTACTTTTATAACGTTGTTTCTGTTTTTCAACAATTAGTGTTTTACAAAATGACTCTATGATCTTTATAGAGGCCCAAATATACGTAACGTAAACAGTAAAACTTCTGTTATTTGTCACACATCATAGTGGATATTATGAGGGAAATTCTATAGTAAAACTTGTCTATATAAGAGACGTTAATTAAAATAAGGTCATATATTCATACAAGGATGGCAAAACACAATATGTCATTTTTCGACCATTTTCTGCCTTTTTAATCTAGTCAGGGGTAAAAAAGTAAAGGGAAACGCGAGTGGACCCCATTCTTCCACTTCCAAAAATATATATGACGTCCCTCACTTCTTAAAAATAAAATGGCCAAAGATAGGCACGGAGGACGGCGTGACGTCATGCGTTCCCCTACTTTTTCATATCCACTTTTGTCCCTGACTCTAGTAGTTAGTCACTGAGATTTTCGATGGTAAGCCAATAAGTAATAAGTATGTAAGTCAATAAGTATGGCAAGTTTCATTTAGCTTTGCGCTGTTGAGAAGTAAAATGGGGGAAATTCATAGAAGACTTTCAGCACAATACGGGAGTAACGTTTTATTTTACAGCAAAGAGTTTACCAGTAAATTAAAAAGTTCTAAAACACTCTATTCTTACTCCGTCTTTCACACCTGTTCTACAGATTTGGATTTTTTGAATCCACTGGTAAACACTTCGTCGCGGTAAAACATCGACACCGTTTTGTGCCGATAACGTTTTATTTATTTCAGATCCTGGCACACGTTCAGACAACAAAGAATGGATTACGGAACGCTGTTCTGTAGTGGGGGAAACTGACAGTTTACTTCGCAACAGCGCAAAGCTAATTGAAGTGATAATGCTGAAACCTGCTACGAATGTAGACAAACAGGCCATCTCGGCTTGAGAGCACAGAGAGCTATACACACAACCTACAGACGATTCAAACAGGAGTCCACATGCTTATTGACTTACTTTTATAGATTTAAGTGAGCAACTACCGGAGCGAAAAGTCAGAAAATGGCCTAAAATGTGACTTGTCATGTTAGGTCATCTGCGTAAGACAATCACAAGAAAATCAATCACAAGACCAGCGTATATTGTACACAACTCCAGTGCTAATCCCATCTCGAACAAATTTGTCTTCCAGGTAGACCTCGACTTGCTTAGTTAACATCTGAAATAAACCTTTGATTTCCAAATCGTACAAAATAAATGTAGTTTCTATATATAGTACAAAAATATATAGAAATAAGCCGAGATGAACGAACACAGAAGCTCCCGACATGCAAAGCTGCGGAACACAATCTCTGTTGCTGAGCCGTGCCTGTCCCTAGCCGTGCTCGGCCATCAAATATAAGCGGTTTTTATCCCTCAGACAGTCGGCAACCTGTCCACCAAAAATTTTGTTCAGATCAGGTTAGTAGTTATCGAGGAAAAAGTATCACATATAAGTCGAGGCGAACGGGCCGAACCTGTTTTTGGCAAAATCTGGCCACCAAATATAGTGATATTTATTCCTTATACTTGTCCATAAAATTTGATTCAGGTCCGGGCAGTAGTTACTGAGAAACAAAGTATCACATACTGTACCCAAACACACATATATCTAAAAGCGTGGGAGACCCAGGTTCAATTCCCGGCGGGAGCTCATGTGGTTCGGTTTCCACGTTAATCAGTAGGTTCACATCTCATATAGCTTTGCTGCTGAAAGGGACGTTAAACTCTAATTCACTTCACCTCACCGCATACATCTGGAGTGAAGCAATTGAAACAATAAGCTTCCGTATGCCTACTCCCGGAACAACAATCTGTTAAACGTTAGTATAAGCGATAAGAAAGTCAATGGTTCGACAGGTGATTAGATATGTTGTAAAATGCAATGTGTACTTATAATGAAGTTTTAGTACAAGAAGACACTGTCTGTTTCGGTAAACTTACTAATATCTTTATTTTATTGATTGTAGTTATTGATGTTCAGTTTTAGCATAATTCTAATAAGGAATATAAAATTTCAGGCAGAATGTGGACTACTCTTAAATCATCAGGCTGGGGTTTGTGTGATTCAGTTTTAAAATACTGGAACCGCCTAATATTTTCAACTGGTATCACACACCATGATTACATCGCTACTAGATCATGAAACGAGGCAGCTTATGTGGAACATGCACCTGTTAAATGTGACAAGGAAAAAGATCTTTCTGAAACACGTAGAAAGGAAGGAAATGAACAGGCAGTTTAACAGTTGTAATTTCTCAGCAATTACTAACAGAACACAAGTTCATTAAAACTATTGTCTCCATTCAAAAGTGAGATATCACAGAAAGCTATTACAATAGCACACTGTTAAACCAACTGGATTGGCTATGCAAAAACACTGCGGCTATTAAAGTATAACCATTTAGGATTGTATATAACGTAATAAAACAGCTTCATGCTGGCGGGAAGTAGATAATAGGACGTTAATTTGTCCAACAGCCAGGGTAGCAGACGAGAATTCAAGGGGATGGATCAGGAAAGTAAATGTACTTTCCTGAAATCAATAGAGTAAGCGAAGATCGCCGTTATGGGAATATTCTGTTATCAATGTCAGGCCACTTGCCAGAAATTCATATAGCTCTTTGCACTACGATCCTAAGGTAACCCTTTCGTCTTATCTCAGCAATACTTTCTATCAATCAGTCTTTTTTTATTTCTCTCCCTCTTTTTCCTTTTGCCATACTTCCTTGTCTGTTCATCAGAACGTGCTGAATTATGCAATCTACTTACAAATAGGGCCTCATTCGTGCGTGAATATGTTTGTGAATTCAAGAAATTAGTCGAAACTTAAAGTAATTGTGCACTAATGCATGAAAACGAGAGGAAATAATACCAGCTACAGTATTGCATTATTGATAGTGTGTGAGAAAGCTTCTAACAGATTACATATCACATCTGGCATGCATTTATTAGGTAGTATTTTATTCAAGTATCAGTAGTGGCTGAAACGAATAAAATGAAACTCGACATATCAAAACCTAAAATAAATATTATTTTTTAAATACATTTTGAACAATCTTCAAAAGTTTATTATTGAATTCTCTTTGTCTATGTGTGTGTGTGTGTGTCTGTTATTTGCGATTTTTTCAATTTTGAGCCCTCCATTCAATAGGCTATCAAAAACTATCTCAAAGGAGATATGGAATTTTTCGCGTCACTCTTACAATTCCCGAGATATTGGCCAAAAAAATTCCCACTTTGGGAGATTTAAGAAACCATAACTCGGGAATTCTAAGTCATAATGATGTTGATCAATACATAAGAGGATGATGACCATTTTGGTACCGAATAGTAACCGGTGGCTACTGTCTAACTGGCCACCGTTCCCGAGATATTGGCCCAAAAAGTTCGGATTTCGGGAGATTTAAGGAGCCATGTCTCGGGAACCGTAAGTCATTGAGAGGTGATATTTTGCAAATTTTCCAATTTTGAGCATGTGTCTTCATAAAACAATGTATTGTAGAATATTTTAACAGAACTCCTAAACAAAAAAATGTGGACAAAATTAGTAATCAGGGAAATTATAAATGGATAGATATATTACAAGAACTGTTTCTTTCTAAGTTCGTTCTGGCAATGCTCTTGGAGCGTTCTCAACATGTTTTCATATAATAGTAGACTCTATGTAGAGGGTGGACCCTTTATCTTGATTTACTCTTCTAACTTTTAAAACTAATACACAAAAATGCTGAAATTTTGTACCATATAAACATCAGCAGAGGGTCATTGTATAGCGTACTTTCGTTACCAAAAGGTTATCAGTGTTGCCAACTCAGCATAAATATTTTTTCATATGACACTACTGCAGGTTATTACATATTTCAAAAAATGAAATCTTTGAGTTTTACGTCCCACGGTTATGTCGGTTAGGCTAAAGGGGACGGTGATTACGAGAAATGAATGAAATGGTGGAATGAATAAAGTGGGAGGAAACGGGAGAACCCCGAGAAAACCCACGTACACGGTGTTTGTCCACCACAAAGTTCACTTAGCGAGAGCAGGGTTTGAGCCCGGGACTCCATGCACCATAGGTGAACGCTCTACCACTGAGTCACCTCGGCCCTACACATTTCAAATCTACTACACTTGTCATGCAGTGTTGCAAGCTAAGAAGACTACAGCGTCATAAACATCGAACACAATCAAATTTTAGAGGATTCTATAATAGCGGTATTGAAAATTTCACTTTTTCCAAAGGATTTTATTTCGAAAAAGTGTTTAAGTTGGTATTATATCCAATTACGTAGATGGTTTTAAATAAACATAAAGATGATAATGCTGTTTACAACACTTCCATATCTCAAACCATTCGAATATTGCTTAAATTGGCGTATTTGTGAGAAATTTTTAAAACAACTTTTTATTTACTTTACTTCTATAACATAACAACAGCACTTTTGGTAGATGTAATTACAAAAAAAAAAAAACTTCCCGGAATTACATAATTTTAAGAAGTGTTGCAAACTTTAACAGTTTTTACTATACCTCCAGAGCAGTTTGAGATATCAATCTGCTGTAGACGGCGTTGTGATATTCACATGGATGCAGTACTTATATAAACACTTTCTTCAAAATAAAATCCTTTGAAAAAAAGTCAAATTTTCAATTCATTTTAATTGTGTCTCTACTTGTTGAAAATAAGTCATATGGCTACCGTAATATTCGACATTATGGTGCTTTGAATGTATATACATTGCTCTTTCTGTCTCATTTGCATCGATACTGTTATAGAATGCTCTAATATTTGATTGTTTTCGATCTTCATGATACTGTATAGTCTTCTTAGGTTACAACACTGCATGACAAGTGTAATATTGCATGTTTTCGATTTGCATGTAGATTTGAAATATGTAATTATAGCATTAGGCACTAAAGCGATTTTGATATGTATACCCCGTCTGTCGCATTTGCGTTATTACTGCTGTAATACAGGCTACCAAATTTGGGGGTATTTTTATTTTGTCCTTCCTGTATACCGTATTGTATATACACCTGAGTCAACCACCTGTAGTGATCATCTTGTAATGTCTTTACCATCACCACATTATTTACTTATTATTTACTTCAGCTCAATGAGATATATGGATTGGTGTGTGTCTTATTTTCAGTGGCGGATCTAGAAGGTAAAAATTGGGGGGCCAGCCAGAACCCAGACTGTGATAAATATATCATAAGTTTACTATACACTTTCAAAAATATATAAATAATAGCTTCAATTATTTTTGCCACCCAAAAAATTGGGGAGAAATTGGATCCCCGACCCAGGCCCGTATCCACGGGGATCTAGGAGGCCATCCTAGGCCCGTATCCATGAGGGAACAAGGGGGGACCGGGCCCCCTAAACTTTGGCTGGCCCCCATAAAATTTCACGGTAGGCTTGCAAATGAACTATGATATAGTGATGAAGTATAACATGATTGGGTCGACCCCCCTAAATTTTTGGGCTGGCTACGGGCCTGGGCCGCCCCCCTAAATTTTGCAGGTTCTCTAAAAGTTTCACGGTAGGTTTGCAAATGAACTATAATATGGTTCGTTCGGGCCCCCCAACTTCTACCGCCCCCCTACATTTTTGGGCTGGCTACTGGCCTGCCCTGACCCCGGGCTAAATCCGCCACTGCTCATTTGGCGACACTTTTCCCGTTAAACCTTAACAATATGGTATAATTTATTTACTTTCCTGGTATTTTATTTTATCTTTTATTTATTTATGATATTTTCATAAAGGAAATGAATACTCTTGAATGAAGTATTATAATTAAAGAAGCTTACAACCGGGTTCGACAAAATCAACAAAATGACAATCAATTTTCTCTTTTCTCATTACAGGATGAACGAAATCAAATCCTCACCACTAACTGCTGGCTGAATCAGGTTAGTACTACCAACGTATAGAAAACTAAGTATTTTCCCCTAAATATAGAATTGTTTTAGGAGAATTAATAAGCATAGGAGATGTGTTTGCGAGCTGAAAGGATTCAAAATGTGCACACGCGAGATCGCCCTAGTTTCTTTATATTTTATTTCTTCCCTGAAAAACATTGGAAGTATGTCTTGGAAATAGTTTATTATCCAAATAGTACTTAATAATCTTTTGATACGTTTTTAACTGCGCACACTGTTCTTCTCAACTCAAAATGCTAGTTTTAAAATAATACAACTTTCCACAGGTAGAAAAATTGAATATATCTATTAAAGCTACTAACGGTGGTTTACAATATAACATCAATATTTCACATCCATTTCCATATAACATACTCTAACACTGTTGCCACACTTGATACAATTGTACCAAATTCAGCCCTTTTTGTCATTCATCGGCCCGTTGATACCACGCTGGCATTTTCAGCCCTTTTTGTGAAAAAGTTGGTACAATTCTACCCAATTCAGCACCATTTAACAAATACTTGTCACATTTTCAAAAATGTCAGTAAGACTTTTCCCACATCACACGTTACTCATACTGTGTGATGTCATGAGGAGTGAACTCGAAGATGATTGATTTGTTTCTCGTTATATACGTATATATTTTTTTCATATATGGCCATAATACCGTTTTGATTTGTGGTCACTTTGAAATAGAGGCGCGTTTGGTTTCCTTGCAATACATACCGAAGATAATAACTGTTTTCTCTTAATTTGCGTCCTCTGTTATACTTCCTACGTGCGAGAAAAGTTTCATCTACTTCCACGGTTGTTTAGGATCCTCCCAGCGGCGTAGCAATAGGGTAGGCAGCGTAGGCATTGCCTACGGGCGCAGGACGTTTCGGTATATTAGGGGGAGCCCCAGGTTTTTAATAAAAAAAGAAAGAAATTATATAAATGGAGCCCTAAGTTTTCGTGGTCTTAATTTCCAAACATGGCATGAATAAAAATTTCTTCCCCCCTTTCTCGCAGTTTATTACATTTGCGTATCAAATGATTGACATTACTGTAAACTCGTCGAGGTTACAGCACTCAGGCACGTAGCCAAGGGGGGGGTCCGGGGGTCCGGTCACCCTCTTCGAGACCAGAAATGAAAAAAACTAAAGAAGGATAAAACGAAATGAAATGAGAAAAAGAAGAATCGGCGTTAAAATTTAAAAAAAAACTACAGAAAGCTTTTGGTTACTCTTTCTTATTAGGAGATTTGTATTACTTGCAATATATGGTGGCGAGGTGAGTGGGATATCCTGGAAGAGTCAGGGAATTTGAAATTTCCGGAAGTTACGCAATTCTTAGAATTTCTGCTACTAGTCAGGGAGATTTCAAGCTTCTGAAAGCATAATGCCGGTTCTGTAACAGCGTGGACATTTTTGATCATAATTTTTCGTCATCGCATCCTTGCAGTATCAAACATGTTATTTCAAAACCAATTTTCTACTATTCCTTTAACCTTTCGTTTGGAACAGACAGTAGTTGAAGGAATAAAAAAAAATATATGTGAAAAGAAAGTTCGTTAACATTTGATTCAACAGAGAAAGGAACGCAGATATTGTAAAATATTTTACAAGACATTATTGAGTTTGTACACTCATGTCCAAAATTATTGTCGCATGTCTATAAATATGTTGTTGTAAGAGTATAATTTGATAACGAATTCTCCCGGTATTTCTTATAATGTTTATATGTGTATAATCGGCAAAGATATGTAAGTGGCAAATTTTGTCAAAAGAGCAGTAAATAATAACAATAAAACAAAAATAAAACTTTCTTGTCCATTTAGCTACATTTCGTTGTACTCGCTCTAATTTTCGTATTTATAATTCTTTTCCTATCACAAACAGTCTATACATTTCCCGATTATACACATGGTATCAATATTAAAAGTACCCTGCAAAATCATTATCAAATTATATTCTTACAAGAAGACAGTCATAGATATGCGACAATCATTTTGGACATGAGTGTACTTTTTCTAATAGTGAATATGTACATTTTATAATAGTTGAGGTCGTAATGAAAGGAAAACTGTTTTATTTGAATGAACAGAGGAAGAACGTAAATATAGTAAATTCATTTTCAATACTTCTTTTTTATTTTACTCGAGATTTCTTTGTAGTTTGTTAATAAAATACTTACCAACATATCCTCATTTTATTGTCCTAACAAACCAATATATATTGTTTGTAAAGCAGTTTAGATTGATTAGGCCTTCAGTGTTTCATGTCACGCCCCCCTCTCCCCCGTTACGAAATCCTGGCTAAACGAATCAGTATATGTTCCAGTAAAATAGTTTAGAATGATCGAGACCCTGGTGTGATGACTACAGTATTTCATGTCACGGACCCACCCCCCTCCTTCACGAAATCCTGGCTACGTGCCTGCAGCACTGTATGACTAAGAAGTTAATCCTCCAGGTAATTAATTATTACCGTATTAATACGATACCAGTCATATATTACATGTACTGTGCTTACTAACTACAAATAAAATTCCCCTGCACAACAGGCTTTCAACAATAACGACAAATTCTCCAAGCACCAAAGGTTGGACAAACCGGGCAACTGCCCGGGACGGCAACGTCAGGGACGCCCAAACGAGCACCCCAAAATAAATTTCCTAACATCACTGTAATAAAATGTAAAATATAGGCTAGGTCTAGGTGCGGGGGGAGGACAAAACTCATTGGCAGGGTGAAATTTTGCCTCCGTCCACTCCTGATGTTGACTGAGATGTAGTGTTAAATGGATGAGGACGATACTGACCTATTTAGGCTCTAATCCCAACATTATTGGAGAGTAATAATTAGCTGATCTTCTTAAATACCGATTGCAATATTACTTACAGTATTTTTGTAGATGTGATAAGTTTTTTTTTTTTTTTTTTTTTTTTGTAGTTAGCGAATTGTTAGCCCTGTTTTAGCTGAAAGAGAAATCTCATGTTGGCAACACTGCCCAAAGTTAGTCAAATGTGGGATGTGGCGCATGCGCGTAAGTTACAGATGGTTATACATTGGTCTATTAAATGAGTGAGGGGGCACCACTAAGTATTTTGCTTAGGGGCACCAAATGCCATTGTTACGCCACTGAGGCCTCCTATTTGGATTTTTTTTAAATATTTTTTTAAAAAGAGCACTTTCTTTATTTGGACTCTTGGAAGAGGGCGGGAGTGTTATAGAACTTTACCTCTTTTAGTTTCGTGTTATAGAGCTATGTATTACATTGATATAAAATAATGAATTCAGCCCTTTTTGATTCAATTTGGTACTATTTTTCAGCCCACTCCAGAGCGAGGATTGTGGCAACACTGTACTCTAACAATTATGTTCATTTTCACATTGGATCACTGGAAACTGCTGTTTAATACAATGCGGATAGTATTCTTCATTATGGGTATTACTTTCTTATTTGTTAACATTTGATCCTTTTTGCAGCATATACTATTATTAGAAGCACTGTTGTTGGAGGAACGTATCAATGTCTTTGCACTTAATGAAACCGCTTTAAAACGAACCATGCCAGCCCGCATTCCGGGCTATCAATTACAACGCCATTACTACCATGATCACCTAGCTCGTGCGCAAGGCGGAGTTGCAAAAGGCTTTTCTCCTAAATATCCAGTAAGATCGTACAAACCGCCAGCTTTCAGTACTTTTCCGGAATATCTCCTTTACTCCATATACTTTCCATCTATAATCATAAATTTTAGTACGATTTAAATTCGTCCACGTCAACCTACCCCGCTAGAATATTTCCGATACATTGCCAATAATTATCGAAATATTATTATCATGGCGGACATTAATATCCATAGTAGAAGTGATCGTGAGAAAGCAGATTTTCAACAGTATTTAACTAACAATCTCCATTTTCATCTACATGTCCTTCCATCGCACACTAGACCTGTCAGTCAGACCATGCCTGACGTTGTCATTACTTCTCTGAATCTTCTTTCAGATTGTCAGCCAGAAGTTTTGGACTCGATTGGGAGTGATCATCATTCAGTAAAACTCACACTAGCTCGAGGGCAACGACCACGCCAAGAAATTGCCCCTCGTCTTGTTCCGAGATATGATAAGGCTAACTGGCGTCTTTTCCGGCAGGATCTTGAACGCATTCTTCATTGTGAAACGCCTCCAACTAATGAAACTGAGTTAGTTTTCTGTGTTACAACTGTCACTAAAGCCATCCAAATTAGTTCTCAGGAGCATATTCCAACAGAGCAAGTGCACCCACACAGACCGAAATTATCGCCAACCTACATTCCACTTTTACAGCAAGCTCGAAAACATCTTCAAGAATATTATAGGACTGGGAATGATTCATATTTACGCCTACATCATCAATGGCAAAGAGCAGATCGTAACTATCTTGTTGCGTATAAACGTAGAAACTCGATAAAAACGTGTAACAGCTTATCCGAGGAAGCTCATCCTTCTCGCTATTGGAAGCGGTTTCATCAGCTTGTTGCCAAAAGCACTACAATAACCGACCCTCTCATAGCAGACGGTACTCCTCTCTATTCTGACGCAGAAAAAGCAAATGCATTTGCCGCCCAGTTACAGGCCGTTTTTACACCATCAGCTGCTTCCAAACGTTGTGAACGGACATATATATCTTGTCTTCCTGCCTTACAACCTTTCACGGAGTACGTCATTGACCCAGACCATCCTCTTACTTCACCCATCACAGTCGATGAACTCCATACGGCACTAGCACGGAAAAGAAATACAGCACCTGGGATCAATTCGATATCTTACCGACATATCAAAGAAGCCCCGCCATCACTCCTGCTACTCCTAGTAACAATATACAATTTCATCCTTAAAACTGGTTTCTACCCTTCAGATTGGAAAGTCTCCAAAATTTGCATGTTTCGCAAACATAATAAACCTGTACATTAAGTATCCTCTTACAGGCCCATCCAGCTCACCTCAGTATTCAGTAAGCTACTGGAAAAAATATCGTTTGTCGACTCCATAAGTATCTTGACACAACTTCTGTGTTACCTATCCATCAGGCGGGCTTTCGCCCTGGATTTTCCATAAATGACCAGCTACTTCGTCTCGGCACAATAATTACTAACCAATATAACAAAGCTTTACCATCATGTCTTATTCTCATGGATTTAGAGAAGGCGTTCGATAAGGTTTATGGCCTCATTATGGCCTCATTAAAAAATTGCAGTCGTTTAAACTTCCCGTGTGCTATCTCAGGTTAA
Source organism: Thermobia domestica (assembly GCF_964235325.1). Taxonomy (NCBI): domain Eukaryota; kingdom Metazoa; phylum Arthropoda; class Insecta; order Zygentoma; family Lepismatidae; genus Thermobia; species Thermobia domestica. Next base: position 73,633,131 of record NC_137468.1, read on the forward strand.
TATATTCCTTCATTTCAAATCGCATTGCTTATGTTATAGTTGGTACAGCTCTCTCTTGGCCGATTTTTCCTCTAACTGGTGTACCACAAGGATCAGCTCTCAGCCCTTTCTTATATATCCTTTATGCGTCCGATATCCCTTCTGAAACCACGCAACGTCTTTATTTATCAATATGCTGACGATACAGCTTTTCTTGCACTCGGTAAAACTGTGCATCAGCTTAACATTGCTTTACAAGCAACACTTGATAATTTCGTCAAGTGGTGTAAGAAATGACACTTAATGATTAACTCCGAGAAAACACAAGCTCTAGTATTTCTACAGCCTAAATGTCGTTCAAAAGTTCATAGAAACCCAACTCTTTTGCGCCCAAGTGTTGATGGGTACCCTGTACGCCCTTCCCTCACTGCTACCTATCTGGGCGTGCTTTTCGATTCAAAACTCAGCTAAAATGCTCACTTGAAAAAACTAACGGACAAGGCCAATCTTATATTAAATCTTTTGCGACGCCTCACAGGAACAACTTGGGGACTAAAAGTCGATATATTGCTTCATACTTACAAAGCATTCCTCCGTCCGATCCTTACTTTTGGGCATACCGTTTGGTGCAATGCTTCTGCTTCTTTCTATGAAAAGCTTAGCTTCCTGGAACGAGATGCTATTCGTCTGGCGTATCGAATTAAACTTCCATATCCGACGTGGCTCACGTATGAGTACATAGACTTTCCAAAGATCACCGAGCATCTCGCACAACTTCGCTTTAGGTACATAACCTCTCACATCCCAACAGGCCATCCGCTTTTCTTTGATATACTTCACATTGACGCACTTACCGACGCAGTATACCAATACAACCACTCCCCATTAAATATCTTTGTATCTATGTATGTGAAACACGAACATCTTCCTGCGGTTGAATGGGAAATGTATGAAGTATGTGTCATTAATCATCATCCTCCTCATCTCTTTCCATCTTAGCACAGATATCCTCATCACTAACAAGGGCTTCCCAATGTATTCATTAGTCCCGAGCCGCCCCGGGACAGACTCTGCATCTGTCTCACTAATCAAACTCTGTTTGTGACGTGTAAGCACTTCATCTCATTTTCATAATCATCCTTATTCTTTATTCTATTATATTTCTTATGTACTGTAATTCCTATTAGTATCCTAGCACCTCAAACATATATCTGCACTTTTCTGTTTTTTTTTTCAGAAATAATCTATGGATTTATTTTACACTTATTAATCTTTGTGTTCATGATTACTGCACTTTGCCCATATATATCATTACCTTGAAATCAATAGAGATACTTTGAACTCCATGCCAAAGAGAGGGCGTAACCCTCTAATGGCTGGGAGTAGAAACTTATTTTATAATGATAAAACTAAATTTGATGAATAAAGATTTCAATGTTACCCTATTCCCGTACCCCTAAAAAAAATTACAGTATACATATTAAACTCTACAGGTTTCCTTGTTAGGGGTTCAATTTTCTTGCTATTATTTTTATGACAGAGAATCCGACTAAGTTTCAGTGCTAAACACGGACCAGTTAAAATAATTTTATATTTCCATTTTCTTTAGTTGAACGTCCAACGTTTATGTACAAGGGATATAGTAGACAATAATGATGAGATAAATGATAATGGTGAAATAACGAAAGTGCGAGGAAACGGGAGAACTCACGGACAAGATATTGATCTACCACAAAGCACGTTTGGAAGGACTTTAGATCGAGCCAGAGAAGACAAGCACCAGAGGTGAGCGTTCTGAGTCACACTGAACTACAATACAAAATTTTGTGTATCCATGATTTCTCATCCTATGTCACTTTAGGTTAATTATACTGGCTTTTGGTTTACGAAATAAAACGTTTTTCTCTCCAAAAAATATTGGTTGGTTTCGATAGGAAAACTAACTGGAATGCCCGTTCTTCGTACGGAAAGAATAGGTTTAAGAAATGAACCCCTCCTTAGGGTAAGAATTTTCATAAAAATTGTAATGATAAAAGATCATTTGATACTCTATTTTTTGCAGAAATTTTGAATCTCCGTCCCATTAATCTAAGTGACATGAAAAATCCAAGCTTTAAATAGGTACGTCCTATGTTGCAAAATAAATTTCAAACGGGTGAAAAATTCCCCTGTGATGGGATCACGAAAAACGTCGATTTCTCTGTGAACAAAGAAATTTTATGAAATGTTCCCCTCCCACTTTAAAACGGAAAATTAAAAGAAAAGCGCTGCAACTCGTGTCAACAGATTTTTAGCTGAGGATTTATTTATTGAGCTTTATCTCCCTAACTTAATGGGCGTCTGTATAGCAATTTTTACATGGATTTTGAATTCCCTTTACTTTCTTAGAATATGCCTTTTAAAAGTAGCGCGATAAAAGCGCACTTCAAGGTAGGTATTAACTATTTTCCCCAATTAATTTCAAACCGTTCAACGGTTTCCTCGTGATGAAATCACAAACAACAGACAAAATTGTTTTCAATACGAAGAAAGGAATTATGAAAAATGCTCCATTCCCACGTAAAACGAAAATTTTCAAAATTCCTGGGATACATGTCCATTTGTTGTTAATAAGGTATTTGTTCACTGAATTTCATCTTCTTAACTTGACGGGATCGTGACATAACTATTTTTACATACATTTTGAACCGCTCTACCTCTCGCCTGAAGATGCGTCCTATAATAAATTTAACCTGATAAAATCCCATGATCCAAAATTCATTATATTAAATACATATGTATATATAATGTGTGTGTATTGATTGGTATTCCTTGACATTTTGCGTAAGGAACGTACCTTTTCTGAGTTCAGCAGTAATCTGCCAACATACTTGATCATTGTGCTTGGTACCTTTCATCCATGATAGAAATATTCTTATGAAAGCGTTCATTCTGTTCGTCCGAATTGTCTGAAAAGAAAATCCCAGCGATAATGGAGAAAGTGTACTTTGAGAGAGATATTACGGCAGCATTAGTCATATGCTTTCAGCTACTGCTTTATTAGATTACTATAGTTGTGAAATTTGTGCTCTCTCCAAACCATCGGAACAGCAAATGATGTATGACGAGAATCATTTGCCCACTCCGTTAAAAGCTTTGAACATGTATCACAACAAATCTCAAGTACATAAATGTTGTCCTGATTCCTTAACTTGCAACCAAAATGAAGATGATAACATTTTCGAATTCAGGAAGTGAAGTTTCTTTCTTTACACTTAAAAGTTAATTCACCACACACATAACAGACATTATCCGTCTACTTTAGGCGCTAGTTTTGCATATTTCAGTTTTCTCACACAAAACACGGCTACTAATAAACAAAAGCATTTGGGGCATTTGGGGACCTTGCTCCTTCCCGTGCTACAATTTTTCCGTGGTTTGGTGAATTCAGAAGAGGCCGGACATCGCTTAAAGATAAAGAGAGAGCTGGACGTCCGGCAACAGCTGTGTCAGATGAAAACATTGCCGCTGTGGAACAAATGATTCGAGAAAATCCTCGAACAACTTTCAAGGACAATGAATCTACAGTGAACATTGGATCGCCAGCGGTAACAAAAATTCTTCATGATAATCTTCGGCTCAGAAAGGTTTCATCTCGTTGGGTGCCTCACACTTTGACTGAACAGCACAAGCGCATGCGTGTGGAATGATGTGAAGAAATGCTTGCAAGATTTGATGGAGGCAATTCTCGACGCGTCTCTGACATTGTTACTGGTGATGAGACTTGGATCTATCAATTTGACCCTGAAAATAAACGCCAGTCTACAGTTTGGATCTTTCCAGACGAAAATCCACCCACGAAAGTGAAGCGATCGCGAAGTGTGGGGAAGAAGATGGTCGCAACTTTCTTCTCCAAATCTGGCCATGTTGCAACTGTTCCACTTGAAGAACAAAGGACTGTTACTGCTCAGTGGTACACCACTGTTTGCCTAACAAAAGTATTCCAGAAGCTTCGGGAACGGCGTCCAAGAACTGGATTGCGTGGGATCCTGCTTCATCATGACAACGCGCCCCACAAACGGCCAACATCACAATTCAGTTTTTAGAATCTACGGAGGTCAAACTTATGACTCATCCGCCGTATAGCCCTGACCTGGCCCCGTGTGATTTTTTTTCTGTTCCCCAGGATCAAAGATAGTATGCGAGGGAAGAGATTTTGCAGCCCTGAAGAAGCTGTAGTGACTTACGAGAATGAACTTTTCAACACTTGAAGAAAAAGACTGGCAACATTGCTTCCAAAAGTGGTTTTCGAGGATGCAAAAGTGTGTACATTGTAATGGTGAATACTTTGAGAAAATTTAAGTGTTAAATTGATTTTAAGTATGTAAGTCATTTCACATCTCAAAACTTTCGTAGTGACCCTCGTAAAGAACTGTATTTCCACATAAAAATTAATGAAATATTCTTATATGTATGGAATTACACGTTATAGTAAAATTTGAATACCAAATTTGAATTGCTCATCTGAAAATACTTTAAAAGTCATACAAAATTTAGCTAGGACGAAACATGTTTAGACCAGTGTTATCAAATGAAACTATGCTACAAGTTTTTCTGAGGCTTATGTATCTAAGTTTTCTATAAAAGTTTGTTTTGTTTCTGGTTGTTATTTACAAATAAAAGCGATTATTTGGGGCAGTTAAATAGTAGACAATGCTTAAGGAAATAATTCATGGAAAAGAAATTACTTAATATTATTTTGTACATCTTGTTCCAGATTGTACACTATTGGCCACCTGTCTAGACCCAAAAAATGATGATATGGAATTTATAAGCATTCTAAGTCGAAACATATTCCCAATGATGAAAGCATTATCGGCAATTGATTTCATGAGTGTTAGCTCCAAATCGGGCTGTTTCTAGGATTGCCTCACAAACAAAATTAAAAACTCATTATCTTTATTATATTAGTATCTCTGGTGGACCCAAGGGGATGGGGTGCCCCCGTGTAGAGTAGTGGTTAACACTCTCGCCTTCGGTGCGAGCGGTCCTGTGTTCGATTCCCGGTGGGGGCACTCGATCGAAAAAGTGTAAAACGCTTTTTCAGGCCAGCCACCCTGAATGAGGTTTTCCTCATTCTCACCATTCAAATGCCAGGGTGGTACCTAACTTACAGGTCCCAGGCTGCTTCCTTCCTTTTCCAATCCTTTCTTCCTTCCCTTTCCCCGGATAGTGTGCTAGTCGATGGACGTCATTCCTCAAACGTGACAGGGTAAATGGCAATAGATACTCCAACACCACCAGCAAATTCGCTACGCCACCCAATAACTGTTGAAGATCTCTTGCGTTTCCTTACTATCTCTTTACAAAATATTCATCCTTTTGATCGCAAGCACGTCCTGAATCAGATCATGTATGCAGCCAAATTACTGTTTAACTTACAAGTTCATGCTACCTATTCCGGACTTACAGTTCACTTTCAAATTCAACCAATCGAAGTCTATGTTTAATATGGGTGCTTCTACATATACTTGTATACTACGTATCATTATGGCTTATAATTTACTTTTCCTCAACATTCGATCAGTCTTAACCCATCACGTGTTCTTCGCACAACTTCTGCAAGAAGAAAATATAGCAGCCTTTGCACTTAACGAAACTTACCTCGCACCACATCTTTCCTGCTATTTTCCGAAATATCATCTTCTCCGACACGATGCTCCATCTGGTCCAAGAGTCTACGGCGGTACAGCTATAGGTGTTGGCCAACGTCTTCCTTATCGAGTAGTTACTGTTCCATTTCAGCTCACACACCATCTTCCTGAGCATAATGTCATGACTATTTATTTTCGAGGCCGTACTGTCACCTTCGTCACCATATATTTTCGTCCAGGCAAAGCAATCAACTATGACTTCTTTCGATATATCGTTTCTACCTTTAGGCATTACATTATCATGGCGGATATAAACATTCATAGCCGGTCACAGCGAGATAAAACTAATTTTCTCGAGTTTCTTCACACTGAAACAGTTGCCGAGTTCCATGTTTTACCGAAACCTACACGCCCCGTCAGCAATACTACTCCTGATGTTGTCATCACATCAACATCTCTCTCGCAGAGTATACATATCGATGTGCTCGATTCTATAGGTAGTGATCATGTACCTATCAAACTTGCACTTCACTGCTCCCCTCGCTCTCAACCTAAGCTACCTCCTCAGAAAGTATTCTGCTACAAACGAGCTAATTGGGAACAATATCGCTCTGATTTGAACAATGCTATTAATACACTACTCATTCCTACTACACAATCTGATCTTGATCACACAATCGCTACTCTTACTGAATCTATTGAAGATGCAGCACACCGTTCTATTCCAACAACAGAAGTACAATTACATAAACCAAAATTGCCTCCGCACTATTTACCTTTCATATCCGCTTCTCGTCGAGCACATCGCGAATACCTGGCTACGGGTAATCTTGAAGCGCTTCGACTTCATCGCCAATACCTTAGAATTAAGTATATTGTTGCCTATAAGAAACGACATTGGATTCAAACTTGCAACACACTTGCAAGTGAATCACATCCCAGTAAATATTGGCACAAATTCCATCAACTTACCGGGACAGTATCCCGCACATCATATCCCATTGTTCACAATAATCAGGCAGTGATCACTGATATGGATAAAGCTAATACGTTTGCTTCATTTTTTCAAGATATTTTTACACCTCTCCCTGGTTGGCATACACCGCAGCGCCTACAAAATTCAATAAACCGACGTACAGATCCAACATCTGCTTCTCTGCACCCATCTATCAACCACTCTTTAGAACCCAATAATCAACTTACCACTCCGATCCAACCAGATGATATTCGCCAAACATTGCTCCGTAAACGAAACACTGCACCAGCCTTTGATTCTGTTACCTATGTTCTCATTAGGCAAGCATCACCTGCTTTTCTAACTTTTCTCAGCGCCATATATACTTTTATCCTGCGAAATGGATTTTTTCTAATCGACTGGAAATACTCAAAAGTTCTTCTATTTCCCAAACCTAACAAAGCTCCAACTGACGTACAGTCCTATCGCCCTATTCATCTCACCAGTTGCCTTTGCAAAATACTAGAACGCATTCTAGTCCGCCGCATGCACGCTCATCTTACAACTCATAATCTACTTCCTATTCATCAAGCCGGTTTTCGACCTCATTTTAGTACGCTGGATCAGTTATTACGACTATGTACAGCTGTTTATGATCAATACAACACAGGCTTTCCTTCTTGTCTGGTGGCCTTTGATCTAGAAAATGCTGGTTTACTATACAAACTCCATAACTATTTTCTACCATCCTCGTATATCAGATTCATCCATTCTTTCTTACTAGGGCGACTAGCATATATCTCTATTAATGGAACACTTTCTCATCCGATCTTCATCCAATCTGGCGTTCCTCAAGGCTCGTCACTGTCTCCTTTATTATACCTATTGTATGTTGCCGACCTTGTTGTTCCAAACAACATCAACATATTTCAGTTTGCTGACGACACCGCCTTTTTTCACGACAGCCTGCACAGTGCAATCCATCAGTAAAATTATGCAAACGGCAATTGATGCATTCGTTCACTGGTGTAATGTGTGGCGGTTAAGTATTAATTCTACTAAAAGTCAGGCTATTGTTTTCCTGCCACGTAGACGCCGTTCACGTATATATAGGAATCCAAGTCGATTAAACCTCCAAGTAGATCATACATCTGTCGTGGCGTCAAATACTCTTACTAATCTTGGTGTCATATTTGACTCCAAACTTACTTGGACCCCACACCTCACCAAGTCATACACCAAGCGCAAAATCGGCTCAACCTCCTCAAGCACCTAGTTGGTACAACCTGGGGATTAAAACCGTTAACAGTACTTCATACATATAAAGCATTTATGCGCAGTACATTAACATACGGTCACACTGCCTGGACATCTGCACCGCCAAAATTCTATCAAAAGTTGGCTATCCTAGAGCACCATGCTCTACGCCTAGCACATCGCCTCAGCTTACCGCATCCGACACGGTTACTTTACGAGCTGATTGACTTTCCACCTTTATTGCACCATCTCGAACATTTCGTACTCGGTACGTTTGCAAGCGAATTGACCAGCAGCATTCCATGTTACTTGATATCCTACGGTACGATCGGGATCACGACGCACCCTCAACTTACGTTGATACTCCCCTACAGCACTTCATGACTCTTTATCGTTTGCAACTGGACGATGCTGTAGTGGATCCCGAAATCTTTCACATCTACGAACCACGTGAGCTTTCATCATTCATATATCCATCATACGCACAGCAACTACCTGTTAACATGGGCTTCCTCTGTCTTCATCAGTTCCTGAATCGCCCCAGGAACAGAAGATAACTTGCATTCGTCAGTACTAACAAATACCTTGTGATGTGGCGTTCAGAGCACTTCATTTCATCTTCATCTACTTCTCTCCATACTGCCTCCTGTACTATATGCATTCCAGTTTTGCATTAGTCTTAACTCAGCACTACATGATAATAAATGTATTATTTTCTACAATATTGCTGTCTCATGCTTATATTATGTTTTTACTTCATTAGATGTTATGGTCACCCTTCCCTCACCTCTCTGTGTGTATATGTATTTAATAAATAAATAAATATTATATACTTGTGCACCTCTTAGACCAGCCACATTAAACTGCAAACTACCTTTTATATAAAGCACTTACCCGAAGAAAGGGCAAAAACCCTTTAGCGGGACGACGGACAAAAAAAAATGAAGTTCACGACATAGCTCGTGTAAAATATAACAAGTTGTAGCTCTTTTGCACAACAGCCTAACTTAATTCATTAAAACCGTTTTCGAGAAAATCACGAAAAGCTAAAAGCTTGCATCGGTAAACAGCAAGCCAAATAGCCTAGTCTCTTTCCTTCAGTTGTATTTGTATACCGTCAAATATATTGCAAACATTCAGCTTTATACGAGGGCAATTCGAAAAAAAATCTCCGTTTTATCATGTACAAGAAATAGCCGCGAAAAACGACGTCAGTCTTGTAGCACTGTGTGCAGTAGTTCAGTAGACACTTGCGTTGCAGTTCACTTGTTTGCCAGTAGCGTAGCGTGGTATTCCGAAATCGGGATGCCAAAGTTAGTCACTTGAGCGATACAATACTACTGCAATCAGCAATACATAGCTATTCCGAGGGGAAATATAGGGTTATGAAAAATTTAGAAGGGAGGCCCCTCTAATTAGTGGTCTAGTAGGACATATAGAAGCAAATGCGTGGATTACGTTAGAAGCCAATAAGCAACTGTCTCAGCTCCTTCTTGTCACTACCGTTGTGACGAGGAAATGGCCCCACGGTTGTACGAACATTGTTTCCAGTATAGTTCCCTTTATTTCTTTCTCATAGGCAGCTTCTTTCTCCGCATACCATACTTCAATCTCGTTCTTGAAAAAGTCGCCCCTAGAAATTTGTCATCTTAGGTCCGGAACTCAGACGCCCATTCGTGAATATGGGCCTGAGTGTATACCCATATCATTTGAAGATGCCAATAGAAAGTACTTAAAACAACTCTGGGGATCTGTTTCTGCGTATGTATTTCGTTGTCAGATATCCAGATACTGAAGGCAGGGGCGCAAATCTGTCTTCAACATTCGGGGGACGGGTAGGCCTAAGACCGTTTCCATACATTTTTTTTAAAGCGATGTTCAAAATATTTATTAAGTTGAAAAACAATGCTGTGGAGGATCAGGAGAGCAGAGTTGTCTTCAACATTGGGAGGAGGGCATATTTAAGCCTTATTCTGGGGGGAGGAGAGACTCATATTACGGTAGATGAATCTGATTTCTGAGATGAACCTGTTGTACACGTATATTATATACCAGGCGATGTAGATGAATTGTGGTACATATCAGTATTACAAATCAGTGCCATGAACACATTCTGAAATCTGAATAATACATGCATATTTATAATTGATACGTTTCTACTTACGCATTCACAATAATCCACATTAAAATTTTAGGATACTTGTTTTGTAATAATATAAATAATGACTTCCCCAAAACTATGAAAGAAAATCAACTATGTATGGCGCAACAATACTCTTATTTGAGCAAAATTATGATGATCACAATTACATTATAGGAATCGTTACAGGAATTAAACAAATAGTTGAAAATAGACTAACAATAATTAATGGCAATGAAATATTAAAGAATACTTAAAAAAAATGAAACAAGTCAAGGGACATCAGTTTCATCTCACTTTCCTTTGTGGCAGTCGGATACAAATCATCACAATTTCAAATCGGATTATTGGGGGGAGGAACAGTCCCCCTATTCCAAGATTGGAAGGGACATGTCGCCCTCATCTCCCCGGGATATGTGCCAGTGATTGAAGGGCTCAAGCAATCTTTACGAAGGAGGGGGGGGAGGTACGGCTCTTTTGGTCTGCCAGGTCGGTGATTGTGATTCTACAGAATGTTTTATATTTATGTTGTGTGTGTGAGCTCCCTCAAAGAATTTCTGGCCACACTACTGGACATACTATGTATTTCTGATGAAGATTAATAGTTTGCCTTTAATTACGATTACAATTACGATGCATTTAATTACGATTAAAGCATAACTATTTTTATATTATTATTTACATAACCGACATGCTTCAAAAAGGCATTGAACTAACCATTTCTGTTTTGTTCTATCTCCTTGATGTTGGCGCTCGTACGTTCTGCACAGAAACTATAGCTTAGTTCAAAATGTATAGAGTTGGAAATACTTGAATACGCCAGCGTATAACTAAAGCAAACTGTAGGGTTGCAAGGGATGAGGAGAAGCAAGTAGTTGGGCATACGCACTCAACAGAAAGCAGACGAAAACCACGATGCTTGCAGTAAGCTTGGAAGCCCAAGGAACATAGCGTACGACAGGAGGAAAGACAGAAAATGTGCATTTGATTGACGCGCATGCCACAGTAAGGCGTGACGGCGAGAGAGCTCATCCAAAAGATTGCAGTGGGAATAATTGTGATAATTACAAGCAAACAATTTATATAATTTTTTCTTATTAACAGGGGATGCCGGGCATACCGGCGTTCCCTTATGCTACGCCGCTGTTGTTTGCTCCAACAATTGAAAATGAATACTCGAATAAAAAAAGAAAAACGACAAATGTGAAGTGCGTGTCGTAATACGATCTCTGAGTGAGGAAAAAAGTTTTCGGCAGCTGCGATTCATCGCGAACTGTATATAGTGTTTACGGACCAAACATCACGAGTGAAGATGGACAAACTGACGTGCACGATGCGGCAAGAAATGGTCGTTTCTCTGTAGTCAGCAATGAACTCGTGCAGAAAATTGACAAAACTGTCCGTGAAGTAAGTCGGTCTGAACTTTTCTGTTCTATCTTCAGACACATGAAACAGTGGCTTGAGTCGCACCGCTTCGGCAATGTCAATGCGCTTCACATTGCTGTTAGCGGGTGGCTTCATTCCCAGGTAAGTTTTTTTTTTTCTTTCAGAAATAATTTCAAATCTTCTAAAACTTTATAACAATACCTCAATTTGAGTGGTGAATATGTTGAATACCAATGTAATGTACATTTATAATGTGGGTAATAAAAGTTCTGTATCTGCGAGTGTATGCCATTGGAAACCAAACGGTGATTTGTTTTCGAATTGTCGTCGAATATAAAAAGATTAGTACATCTAATAAGGAGGGGGAGAGAGCTACAGTACCACTTCGAATTATAAGTTAGGAAATGAGCTACCATATGAATTAGTATGCAATTAAACTATTGTTTTCTGTCATAAAAAAAGAAAGATCACTTCATGAACTGTAGGACAGTTAGTACTTTTATGTATAACATTATATATTTGTCATTGCTTTTTGTATGTTTTGCTTTTCCTACCATCCCTTTTCGTGATTTACAGACATTATTTGGTTTTATTATATCTTGCCATCTAAAATAATCAAATTCACCATAATAGTACTACTAATAATAATTGTTGTGGTTATTATTTCCTTTGCTGCTGAAAATGCTAAACAAAATATATTGCTAACATTAAACAAATTTCAATTTGTTATATAACTACATACGTATAAATACACATATATGCATATAGAAAGAGAGAGATAGACAGACAGAGAGAGAGAAGTACGATTAACAAACCTCCATGTAAAATCTAATGAATCTTAAAATTAGTTAAATTAGAAGACAATATGGAATGATAGGTCTAACGGAAGAAATCCAAGCAGAGTCAAATTTACTGGAAGGATACGAATGAAAAATAGTTTCCATTTCTTTACACACAAACAAAAAATCTGTTTACATTTGTTACTTTTATTCTCGCTTCATTATCTTTGTTATTGACCAGAATTTTTTTTCTTTATATTCACATACAAAATTAAACTGAAGAGGGCACAAAAAATTATCTTTAATTTCCGTTTTCCTTTTTTTTTCTATTAGTTGTTCAGAGCTGAGTTTCATTTCTGTTTCATTATCACAACAATAATAACAACACAAACGCATTTCTTCATTTCCTTTGTATCAGAAATATTCCCATGGGGTGGAGGAGTCAACATGGTCCAGAGCTTCCAAAACTTCGTTACTCGATATAGATTTGTACATTTTCTTAATATAACTATACTTATTTAGCAGTGAAATGACTGATGCAGCCTAAAGATATACTTTTACATCTCATTTGTACTCTTCCTTTCCTTACAGAAACAATCTACTGTAGTTCTGTATCAGCGTTGCCAGATCTAGCATAATGATGCTAGATCTAGCATAATTTGCATGTCTTTAGCATCTAGCATCTTGCTTTTAGCATCCTGCCCAAATCTAGCATAATTTCAGCAAGTTTATCAAAAAGCCGTAAAACCTGGAGATGAGAAAGAAGTTGGTCGGGGGAAGAAAAAGAACGGCAGAAATATATCCTCTCCCATTGATTCATACAGTCGGTAAACCATACAGGCAGTCTTATTTTCCGAAGTAAGTTAGAAAAGGATTTGTGCTTTTTTTGTGTGTGGCTCCACCCAGGGTTTTCTAATCCTTTAACTGCGAGGGATGGGTGAAGCTATGGGGGCCATTCTCCCCCCAACTTTTTGACAACTTCACCATCTTTATTTCTGACTTCATGACCATCTTTATTCCTGAAATGAAAGGTCCGAGACCGACCAAAAATCTGCCTCCCCCCCCTAAGCAGACAATTCCCAACTTCGCTTATGCTGCTAGGTAATTTTCTTTCAAAATATGTAAACAAACACTGTGCATTCATTTATACGATATATACGCCATTGAGTCTGGCAACGACTGCACTAGTTTAGTTGATTTAAAGCTTCAGTGCGTGAAGTATTGAGTTCTATCCACTCATTCTTGCGCCCTGCGTATTTTAAGTTACGTTATCGTATCTCAGCTTCGTTTTCTTTTCTTTTAAAACTCCTGAATTAGTAATTATGAGGATCTAGCATAATTTGACCAAATCTAGCATAATTTCGATCAGGTTTTGGAATAATTCCGAGTTGTAAGTCTGGCAACTCTGTTCTGTATTTTTTTCTGCGAATTTAGGTAGCAGGACTCAAGGATGTTATAAAATAGAGTCTCTGCCCATAACAACAATAACAAAACAAAACTTTTACTCCACTTGTGCAGAGAAGGACGTCTAACATAAGTTGTTATTTTGTCCGGGGCGAAAGAATTCTTTAGTCCATAAGAAGATAAACAAACAATGTCACTGTACTATGACTTTAAAAAAACTACACCGATAGTACATGGAACATGTGGGACAAATGAAAACATCTTTGTCTTCTGCAGTCAGTCTTGGACAAGCTCTGGGTTGATTTAATAGCCATGGAATCACAAATACTGAGTTACACTTACAAACTAAAGTGTTCTTAGACGAACACGAGATGAAAAGTACATTGCTAAACAACCGGCAACGTTCTGAGTTAGTACGGTACTAATAAGGGATTCTTACCTCTATTGAAATAATAACGTCCTTCCACGGATTCTGCCCGAAGCATACAACACTGCACTGCGTGGCGGTCTCAAAGCTGTCTCCCGGAATATTCGTCAAATCTGACTTGTCCAAGCCCTGGCACATAATGGAGGCGGATTCTAGCGGATTTCGTCGGAAACGTCTCAGCACTGAACACTTGGCGTATTTAGCTGCACTGGCGTATATACCTGCAGTTACCTTATATCATGTCTTAAATCTATGTAATATCTGGTTACCTGGCGTAATAATAATTTTCTTTTACAGAAAAAAGTTTAATTTTGTAATTAATATATAAAATTTGTTAAAATGTTATATTTATGAATTTTGTGTACGTATAAATGTATCTGTATTGTGCTCACACCTTACTCGTAGATAACAGCTTCTGTCTCCCAAGAACTTGGAATGAAATATTATCTTGGATACGTTATTTTATTTTGTCCAAAACACTGTTTTGGGTGACGGCTAGACACGGACTGGTGCCATGTCGCGGTTGTTACGTGTTTGGTCAGAATATTGACAAGATGTCCTCTTACATTATGTACGAGATGTGCGCTTATGGCTATAATTACCTTATTCCCGAGAGAAGTCGCTCCGAGTGGCTACAGATTTCGACTCGGACTTGAGTTTGTCTACCCTGGAAAAATGGAGAGAACTGTAGAAAAAAAAACATTCATCAGAGATGGCGTCACAGCGGTTCACCGTGGTGCGGAATTCGTTTTCATGTCAGAAAGTCCTGATGAGGGGTATGGTATAAATTTAGTTATAAATTCTAAATTTCATACGCCAGTTTGTCCGTTAGGAAAGAGTTAAGGCTGTCTTGGCTCGAAAAGGTGTCATAAAAGTGGTGTCTCGTTTCGGAAAGTAGCAGTTTCTATTGGAAGAACTTTGCCTCTTTTGTGTTTCATTCTTACTCTGGCCAAGAGAAGGCGTCACCTTCTAAGGCCCGCCCATCTTTGGATGGGAATGAAATGCGTTTGATGATGATGTGTTTCATGAAATAAAGTCTGTACCTTTTTTGTCCAGGAGCAAACTATATGTACAGTAATTTAGTATTCTTTGATGGACTTAGTGTTGCTATACTTGGTACTATTAAACCAAGTTTAGCCCTTTATGTCATTCATCGGCCCGCTGATTCCACGCTGGCATTTTCAGTCCCTATTGTGAAAAAGTTGGTACAATTCTAACCAATTCAGCACTATTTAACAGGTCACATTTTCAAAAATGTTAGTAAGATTTTTCAGGTCGGTAGCCAGCCCAAAAATGTAGGGGGGGGGGCACCCTAGTCCCCCGTGGATTCGGGTCTGAAACTTTTCCTACATCTCACGTTGCTCATACTGTATGTTGGACTCGTAAAAAATGCTGTTGAACATTCATTCTGTGACATTGCATCGCATAACGGTACGAACTTAGGTTGTCTATTATCCTCCTTTGGCCGTGAAATACACTAGTTAACAAAGGTTTTGTTACATAAAAGGAAATACCTGTTCTTAAAGGAACTTTTTGCGCTGAATTCGAATATGCACTCGATTTTTCTCCATCACGTACGATTTTCCCGTAAGAGAGGGATTTTCGGGAAAATCCCTCAAAAATTTCCCTTTTCGTTTATTTTACACCCCAAGATCTTGTCCCCTTGCATATACTAACATAGAAATTATATTTGGTCTAGGAATTAATTCGTGCGGGTGGACAAGAGATGGCGCAACGAACGGAGCGTCCCACAGTTCCGTGTATCCACACATGTGTTGCAAACCCCTGTCATCGCGTATCGTTCGTAGTATAGGGCAGTGGATTAAAGCGTCAACAACACCAGTTTGTAGTTAAGTGAACATGGCGCAATTTGTGCCTGATAAAGTGTTTTTGCGGGGTGTCCTGCTGCATTACTTTAACATGCAGAAAAGTACGACTGAAAGTCATCGTATTTTGGTGGAAGTGTATGGTGACCATGCTCTAGCTGAGCGAACGTGTCAGAAGTGGTTTGCACGGTTTAGAAGTGGTGATTTCGGCTTGGCACACCAAGAGCGAGCTGGACAGCCAAAAAATTTCAAGACGAAGAATTGACAGCATTGCTCGAGCAGGATTCGTGTCAAACGCAGGAACAACTTGCAGCAGCATTAGGCGTTGATCAAACAACAGTCTCCAAACGCTTGAAAACCATGGGAATGATTCAAAAGATGTCACATTGGGTTCCACATGAATTGAAAGACAGAGACGTTGAAAGACGAAAAACCATTTGCGAATGGCTAGCGATGGACAATATTTTACTGCTTCAACGACAGAGCAGAAAGGGGTTTCTGCATCGAATTATTACGGGTGATGAGAAGTGGATCCATTACGAGAACCCTAAACGAAAAAAGGCCTGGGTGAAACCAGGTGAACCATCACAACCAAAACGAGATATTCACTGTGCAAAGGTTATGCTGTGCATATGGTGGGATATGAAAGGTGTGGTGTATTATGAGCTGCTGCAACCGGGTGAAACTATGAATGGAGAACGTTATCGACGACAATTAATGCGTTTGAAGCAAGCTCTGGCCAGAACACGACCAGAATGGGAGAACAGACATGATAAACTTATTGTTCAACATGATAACGCTCGCCCACATGTCGCAAAACCGGTCAAAACCTATTTAGAAAATGTCGGATGGGAAGTTTTACCCCACCCGCCGTATTCACCAGACGTTGCTCCTTCGGACTACTACTTGTTCGATTGCATGAACAACGATTTGATTGGACAGCGGTTTACTTCTTCAGAAGATATCGAAACATGGGTCTCTGACTGGATCGCTTCCAGGGATGAGGACTTCTTTCGCCACAGAATCCGTACATTGCCTGACAGATGGGCGAAAGTGGTGGCTAGCGATGGACAATATTTTTCTTAAGGTATTTATGTATTTTGTGTTTGTACTACAGCTTCAATGTGTGCGTACCAACCGCACGAATTAATTCCTAGACCAAATACCTAAGTATACTTTGATTCATATTTAACAAACCCTCCAAGTTTCGTAATAATCGCTTTATTCTTTCTAGAGAAATAAATATGTTTGTATGTATACTGTGTGTACTGTTTATTGCACCTTATAGTAAGGCTTTCAGATCTCTTAAGTTGAGGTAAAACGTTTTGCTTTATTACCACAAACACATATATAAAATATAATACAATATAATTTACAAGTGTGACAATTTACAATAAACAATAATACAAATGTACCAAAAGGTCATGAAAAGACAATCAAAACTATCACAATATATGAAACTTCCATTGGGTTACCAAAACGTACTCTACTTCCTTCTTTTGTAAGAAATGTTGCATTCCCTAACAAGACCCCAACAATAGTCCCCCATCATTGAAGGATCCCATCGTCCCTGGTACCTTTTCTCCATTGCCATTATATCTTGGTGGAATCTTTCCCCCTGTTCGTCGCTGAGAGCACCTAAGTTAGCAGGAAAGAAGCTGAGGTGGGAGTGCAAAAAGTGGATTTTTAAAGACATCCTACAACCCAACTCTTTGTATTTCTGTATCATGTCCTGTACGATTTCTGTGTAACTCTTAGCTTTGTTATTGCCCAGAAAGTTGCGCACAACACACTTAAATGCTGTCCAGGCAGCTAGCTCAGCACTGTTTAACTTGCTGTCAAAGCTATGATCAAGCATTAATTTCCTAATTTGGGGACCAATAAACACTCCCGCTGAAATCTTAGCATCACTCAGGTTAGGGAACTTATCTCGCAAATACTTGAAACCTTCACCAGATGTGTCCATGGCTTTGACAAAGTTTTTCATAAGTCCTAACTTGATATGAAGTGGCGGTAGTAATGTCTTATTAGGATCTACCAAAGGAGCGTATTTGACGTTGCATTCTCCAGGTACGTAATTCACTCTAGGTTCCCATTCCTTCACTTCATAATGTTTGTCATCAGCTCGGCTATCTCATAAACATAAAAAACATTGGTACTTCGTGTAACCGCACTGCAGTCCTAATAAAATACCAACTACCTTGAGATCACAACATATTTGCCAACAATGGTCCTTGTAATTTATAAGATTTAGCAAAGTTGACATGGTGTCATAGGATTCCTTAATCTTCACTGAGTGCGGAAGTGGTATAGAAGGTTTTTTATTTCCATTGTGTAAAAGGACAGCTTTAAGGCTGACCTTTGACGCGTCGATAAATAACCTCCATTCTTCTGGAACGTAAGGAATTCCTAGCTTCGCCATCAACCCATTTATATCCGTACATACGCACATATTATCTTGCATTGAGAAATAGCTTGAAAATTGAACATGCCTTTTCCTGTACACTGATATGTTCGTTTCTGCATCCAATAAGTTCCACTGCTGGAGCCTTGATCCCAGAAGTTCCGCCTCTTGTTTTGTCAGGTGCAAATCACGGACTAGGTCATTAAGTTCACATTGCCGGATGAAATGTGGCTCGCGAACACAGTCAGGGATGAACGTTGGATCCTTGGATGTACATGTTGATGTCGATGGTTCATCAAGGTCATGATCATCATCAGAGTCTTTTGGCCATATCTCTTCCCAGTTGGTAGGGGGCTCGGGAAGTGGAAGTTCATCCCCGTGCGGAATAGGTCTAATTGCGGATTTAACGTTGGGATAACTTATTGTGTATTTGCTTTTTTTAGAATGTCCCTTAACTACTGTGAGACAAAAATAACAATCATCCAGATGGTTGGTGGGTTCTCTCCACACCATTGGTACAGCAAATTTCATGAACCTCCGTTTCCCTTTGGCCCATGCAAGTAAAGTGACGTAGCACGACGCAAAAATTATGTTGGGTGCCCACGTTTTGTCCTGATCTCCCACACGACGTCCGAAATATATATAATGTGCTAGTTTCACCGATGGCGTAATGGATCTACACTGTCCTTTAACTACAAACTGGCCACACACATAACAAAAACTATTTGGTGAGTTAACACACGAACGCCGTCCTCTTGACGCCATTGTACTGATCACAAACTAAACTTCTGGTCTTAGTTGGGTATAATGCCGTTAAGATCAAACATGAAAGCACTCTTAGCAGCAAAGACAACTTTGAAAGTGAAGTAGTGTTAAACCACACGTCAATATAAAAATGTACAAAACTCCCTCACCAGGTGTCAAGAACACAAGAAAGAAAGAAATGCGCGGGGGGAGGGGGAAACGATACCGTTGTGGAAAATTCAGACTGCATTAGTTCATTGTTGTCAACAATGAGTCTGTATTCCATTCTTTCTTTCTTTTGCATTCTGTTACATTTGATAACAAATATTGATAACCATTTCATGAACAAAACGAAAAAACTTGAAGAATTGTATATATATGTATTAAGATATACATATACTGTACGTTTAAAAAAAATATACGTTGGAAGTACATTCTATTTTTATACACGTTTCTAATTTACAGAGAGCAATACAAGTGTGTTGTTGACTATTGTAAATATTCATTTTTATGTCTGGTTTGTAGTAATAAAGCAAATCGTTTTTACCCCAACTCAGGAGATCTGAAAGCATTACTATCAGGTGCAATAAACAGTGTACACAGTATACATACAAATATATTTATTTCTCTAGAAAGAACAAAGCGATTTTTACGAAACTTTTAGGGTTTATTAAATATAAATCAAGGTATACTTAGGTATAATTTCTATGTTACTATATGTAAGGGGACAGGAGCTAGGGGAATAAAATATCTGAAAAAGGGAAATTTTTGAGGGAATTTCCCGAAAATCCCTCTGTTACGCGAAAACTGTACGTGATGGAGAGAAACCGAGTGCATATTCGAATTCAGCGCAAAAAGTTCCTTTAAGATCAGGTGATTTTTCTCATGTAACAAACAAAAAGTTTAAATTTGTTAACTAGTGTAATCTATGCATTTATTTTGCATTTATTAATCTTTGTGTTCATGATTACTGCACTTTGCCTATATATATCATTACCTTGAAATCAATAGAGATACTTTGAACTCCATGCCAAAGAGAGGGCGTAACCCTCTAATGGCTGGGAGTAGAAACTTATTTTATAATGATAAAACTAAATTTGATGAATAAAGATTTCAATGTTACCCTATTCCCGTACCCCTAAAAAAAATTACAGTATACATATTAAACTCTACAGGTTTCCTTGTTAGGGGTTCAATTTTCTTGCTATTATTTTTATGGCAGAGAATCCGACTAAGTTTCAGTGCTAAACACGGACCAGTTAAAATAATTTTACATTTCCATTTTCTTTAGTTGAACGTCCAACGTTTATGTACAAGGGATATAGTAGACAATAATGATAAGATAAATGATAATGGTGAAATAACGAAAGTGGGAGGAAACGGGAGAACTCACGGACACGATATTGATCTACCACAAAGCACGTTTGGAAGGACTTTAGACCGAGCCAGAGAAGACAAGCACCAGAGGTGAGCGTTCTGAGTCACACTGAACTACAATACAAAATTCTGTGTATCCATGATTTCTCATCCTATGTCACTTTAGGTTAATTATACTGGCTTTTGGTTTACGAAATAAAACGTTTTTCTCTCCAAAAAAATATTGGCTGGTTTCGATAGGAAAACTAACTGGAATGCCCGTTCTTCGTACGGAAAGAATAGGTTTAAGAAATGAACCCCTCCTTAGGGTAAGAATTTTCATAAAAATTGTAATGATAAAAGATCATTTGATACTCTATTTTTTGCAGAAATTTTGAATCTCCGTCCCATTAATCTAAGTGACATGAAAAATCCAAGCTTTAAATAGGTACGTCCTATGTTGCAAAATAAATTTCAAACGGGTGAAAAATTCCCCTGTGATGGGATCACGAAAAACGTCGATTTCTCTGTGAACAAAGAAATTTTATGAAATGTTCCCCTCCCACTTTAAAACGGAAAATTAAAAGAAAAGCGCTGCAACTCGTGTCAACAGATTTTTAGCTGAGGATTTATTTATTGAGCTTTATATCCCTAATTTAATGGGCGTCTGTATAGCAATTTTTACATGGATTTTGAATTCCCTTTACTTTCTTAGAATATGCCTTTTAAAAGTAGCGCGATAAAAGCGCACCTCAAGGTAGGTATTAACTATTTTCCCCAATTAATTTCAAACCGTTCAACGGTTTCCTCGTGATGAAATCACAAACAACAGACAAAATTGTTTTCAATACGAAGAAAGGAATTATGTAAAATGCTCCATTCCCACGTAAAACGAAAATTTTCAAAATTCCTGGGATACTGTCCATTTGTTGTTAATGAGGTATTTGTTCACTAAATTTCATCTTCTTAACTTGACGGGATCGTGACATAACTATTTTTACATACATTTTGAACCGCTCTACCTCTCGCCTGAAGATGCGTCCTATAATAAATTTAACCTGATAAAATCCCATGATCCAAAATTCATTATATTAAATACATATGTATATATAATGTGTGTGTATTGATTGGTATTCCTTGACATTTTGCGTAAGGAACGTACCTTTTCTGAGTTCAGCAGTAATCTGCCAACATACTTGATCATTGTGCTTGGTACCTTTCATCCATGATAGAAATATTTTTATAAAAGCGTTCATTCTGTTCGTCCGAATTGTCTGAAAAGAAAATCCCAGCGATAATGGAGAAAGTGTACTTTGAGAGAGATATTACGGCAGCATTAGTCATATGCTTTCAGCTACTGCTTTATTAGATTACTATAGTTGTGAAATTTGTGCTCTCTCCAAACCATCGGAACAGCAAATGATGTATGACGAGAATCATTTGCCCACTCCGTTAAAAGCTTTGAACATGTATCACAACAAATCTCAAGTACATAAATGTTGTCCTGATTCCTTAACTTGCAACCAAAATGAAGATGATAACATTTTCGAATTCAGGAAGTGAAGTTTCTTTCTTTACACTTAAAAGTTAATTCACCACACACATAACAGACATTATCCGTCTACTTTAGGCGCTAGTTTTGCATATTTCAGTTTTCTCACACAAAACACGGCTACTAATAAACAAAAGCATTTGGGGCATTTGGGGACCTTGCTCCTTCCCGTGCTACAATTTTTCCGTGGTTTGGTGAATTCAGAAGAGGCCGGACATCGCTTAAAGATAAAGAGAGAGCTGGACGTCCGGCAACAGCTGTGTCAGATGAAAACATTGCCGCTGTGGAACAAATGATTCGAGAAAATCCTCGAACAACTTTCAAGGACAATGAATCTACAGTGAACATTGGATCGCCAGCGGTAACAAAAATTCTTCATGATAATCTTCGGCTCAGAAAGGTTTCATCTCGTTGGGTGCCTCACACTTTGACTGAACAGCACAAGCGCATGCGTGTGGAATGATGTGAAGAAATGCTTGCAAGATTTGATGGAGGCAATTCTCGACGCGTCTCTGACATTGTTACTGGTGATGAGACTTGGATCTATCAATTTGACCCTGAAAATAAACGCCAGTCTACAGTTTGGATCTTTCCAGACGAAAATCCACCCACGAAAGTGAAGCGATCGCGAAGTTTGGGGAAGAAGATGGTCGCAACTTTCTTCTCCAAATCTGGCCATGTTGCAACTGTTCCACTTGAAGAACAAAGGACTGTTACTGCTCAGTGGTACACCACTGTTTGCCTAACAAAAGTATTCCAGAAGCTTCGGGAACGGCGTCCAAGAACTGGATTGCGTGGGATCCTGCTTCATCATGACAACGCGTCCCCACACACGGCCAACATCACAATTCAGTTTTTAGAATCTACGGAGGTCAAACTTATAACTCATCCGCCGTATAGCCCTGACCTGGCCCCGTGTGATTTTTTTTCTGTTCCCCAGGATCAAAGATAGTATGCGTGGGAAGAGATTTTGCAGCCCTGAAGAAGCTGTAGTGGCTTACGAGAATGAACTTTTCAACACTTGAAGAAAAAGACTGGCAACACTGCTTCCAAAAGTGGTTTTCGAGGATGCAAAATGTGTACAGTGTAATGGTGAATACTTTGAGAAAATTTAAGTGTTAAATTGATTTTAAGTATGTAAGTTATTTCACATCTCAAAACTTTCGTAGTGACCCTCGTAAAGAACTGTATTTCCACATAAAAATTAATGAAATATTCTTATATGTATGGAATTACACGTTATAGTAAAATTTGAATACCAAATTTGAATTGCTCATCTGAAAATACTTTAAAAGTCATACAAAATTTAGCTAGGACGAAACATGTTTAGACCAGTGTTATCAAATGAAACTATGCTACAAGTTTTTCTGAGGCTTATGTATCTAAGTTTTCTATAAAAGTTTGTTTTGTTTCTGGTTGTTATTTACAAATAAAAGCGATTATTTGGGGCAGTTAAATAGTAGACAATGCTTAAGGAAATAATTCATGGAAAAGAAATTACTTAATATTATTTTGTACATCTTGTTCCAGATTGTACACTATTGGCCACCTGTCTAGACCCAAAAAATGATGATATGGAATTTATAAGCATTCTAAGTTGAAACATATTCCCAATGATGAAAGCATTATCGGCAATTGATTTCATGAGTATTAGCTCCAAATCGGGCTGTTTCTAGGATTGCCTCACAAACAAAATTAAAAACTCATTATCTTTATAATATTAGTATCTCTGGTGGACCCAAGGGGATGGGGTGCCCCCGTGTAGAGTAGTGGTTAACACTCTCGCCTTCGGTGCGAGCGGTCCTGTGTTCGATTCTCGGTGGGGGCACTCGGTCGAAAAAGTGTAAAACGCTTTTTCAGGCCAGCCACCCTGAATGAGGTTTTCCTCATTCACACCATTCAAATGCCGAGGTAGTACCTAACTTACAGGTCCCAGGCCGCTTCTTCCCTTCCCCAATCCTTTCTTCCTTCCCTTTCCCCGGATAGTGTGCTAGCCGAGAGACGTAATTCCTCAAACGTGACGAGGTAAATGGCCTTAGATGCCGAAAACCCAGAAATGTAAATCCTAAATCCTAAATCCCCAAGTGGAGGGCGTTGGGGGCAACCGTCCCCGCTCTCAATGATATCTTTTTATAGATTTTTATATAAATTATTGCACTACTTTATTTTACATATTTATGTGAAACTGTATTTTAAGTCTATATTAATCGAACAAGAGCCGACCCCCCCCCCCTTCAACCGCTAATCAGGATCGGCTATTTATTGGTATAGATGTCATTTACATTGTTTTATCTTAGTAATTATTAGGTGTTGCCGGAAGACCATTTTGCGTTAAAAAGACATTTGAAGGAAGTGGACAGATGTCCTTTATGAATGTTAAATACAGTATCACAATCTTTGCCAAGTGTGATTGAAGCATAGGATTACTGAAGAATAGGGATAATTTCAAACAATTTCCCCGGGTGACAATTTCAATACGCAGGGGTTACAGTAGTAGGCTACTACATAAATATTGATAATCTTTGATGAGAACAATCTGATTTATCTTGAGAGCTAAATTCTTAGCTCCGAGGGGAATTCTTCTAGGTCATTCAGTAAACTTATTACTGCTATGGAGAAACGCAAGTCAATAATGTCAAAGTGGGATTCGAAAGCTGGATCTACAAATTGCGGAGTGCGAATGCTAACTTCTCACCTAAACGCTCCTGGTTATAATACGTATTTGTAAATTAAATAGTTGTTCCACTGGAAATATATTATATTTGTACAATTTGATTTCATATTTTTTAAAAAATAAAATCTTATCATGAGCAGCACAATAGATACGGTTCTTTAAAAATAGTAAATTATAACGTGATACGTTGTACAGCAGCAACATGAGTAAAAATGCCCGACTGTCCCTCTAGTGATAAATTTAGTAACTCTATGTATATCAATAATGATTTTAAATATACTGCAATATTAACCACTACTAAAATTAGATGGTAGTAGTTCTGTTAATGCAAATTTTGTCTTAAGCCAGCCGAATTGATTTATTTAAAAAATGCCAGAAAAATTTTATTTGGCTGTTGTGTAAATTATATCATAATTTTTATTCTTATCCAAAAACATTTTGTAATACAATTTCTTGATGGGAGTTATTCTCACTGATGGACTGTTTTGCTCATTTGTATATCATGCACACTACCAGCAGCACCTGTTGAGCCCACGCACTACCCCAAGAACGGAGGTGAACCTGATGTCCTAGACATGATCCTGACGTCTAACCTGGCACTCCTGGATGGACCCCACTCCATAATCGCCCTGGCTTCGGACCACGTACCAGTGTTGCAGACCATCTCAGTCAACCACCAACTCTCCACCCGAAGGCTTCCAACCATCACCACCACAGACTGGGACAACTACCGCCAGCTTCTTGCAGAACTTGTGGACACAAGGACCCCAGTCAATACACCAGAGGAAGTCGAAGAAGCAGTAATCAACCTCGCAGCATCCATAAGATCAGCATACAGGCTGGCATCTACATCAACCACCACCGAGCCCGAAAACAACAACCGCCCCGAGGAACTACGTACCGCTGCGCTCATTCAACTCAAACGATGGGCAAGAAAGCAGTGGCAACGCACCAGGGACCATCGATACAAATCGCTATGGAACAGCCTTACCACCAGGGTGCGGGAACGGCTGCAAAGGCTGAAGATCCAAAAATGGGAAAACAAACTCCAAGCCATGGAGACACCCAACCAAGAGTTCTGGCGACTGGCGAAAACCATCTCACGACCGACCAGCGGCTCCAGATCCTACCCCCTGCAAGGACCGCAAGTATTACTGCACGACCCAGAGGAACAGGCGGAGCTCTTTGCAAACACACTCCAAGAGGTACTGCAGCAGAACGACACCCAGCCAGATGCCCGCATACTCCTCGCCGTCCACCACAGCATAGAGCATACACAACTAGAAGACCCACTACCGCCGAATGCACTCACAATGCCACGAGAAATCAGGACAGTTCTCAGGAAGATCCATCCCGGCAAGGCCCCTGGAATTGACCGAATACCTCCGTCAGCGCTGAGAGAAGCCCCAAGAAAAGCAATAGTACTGCTGTGTCGCATCTACAACAGTATACTGCGTACAGGACACTTCCCAACGACCTGGAAGGAAGCCAACATAGTGATGATCCCGAAACCGGGCACAGTACGGACCAACCCTACGAACTATCGGCCGATCAGCCTCCTATCGCACGTCAGCAAAGTATTCGAAAGAATACTCCAGAGGAGGCTGCAGCAGCACATATCGGATCATCAACTAATCCCGGACCACCAGTTCGGATTCCGACCAGGACACAGTACCGAACATCAGCTGGTCAGAGTAGCGGTAGTAATCACAGCACGGTTCAACGAGGGCGGCCACACCTTGGGACTATTTCTCGACATCGAAAAAGCGTTCGATAAGGTGTGGCACGCAGGGCTCATCCACAAGCTGATCCAGCAGGAATTCCCGCATTATCAAATCCGAACAATCAGATCCTACCTGGCAGACAGAACATTCCGAGTAATATTCAACGGTAACACAACAGAACCAAGGACTGCAAGGGCAGGAGTACCTCAAGGATCCTGCATATCTCCTCTCCTGTACGCAGTATACACAGCCGATATCCCCACATCACCAAACACAACGATCGCCACATTTGCGGACGACACTGCAGTATTCGCCAGTCACTCCAATCTCAGGTACGCAACGCTGTATCTCCAGCGACACATCGACCACCTGGAAACCTGGACACGGAACTGGCGAATCAGGACCAACGCGAGGAAAACAGCTGTGGTGGACTTCACCCGTAACAGGAAGCGAAGAGAAGTAAATCTCACGATGGGAGGGACGGCACTCACAGTGACAGATACGGCGAAATATCTGGGAATCCACTTGGATAGACGCCTAACATTTGCCACTCACCTGCAGAACACCACCAAGAAGGCACTACAGCGCTTCATGGCTCTACTTCCAATGCTACTCGCAGCGTCCCTGTCTCAAAACATCAAGCGGCACATCTACAAGATGTCCATTAGACCGATACTACTATACGGGCACAATGCCTGGCAGCATACGTATAGAACACATCTACGTCCACTGCAGGTGTTGCAAAACAAGGTGATTAGGACCATAACCGGCCACTCCACGGACACGCGAGTAGCACAACTGCACGAAGACCTGGACCTCCCGTTGCTTGAGGAAGTTAGACGCCATCAATCCACCAAATTCTGGAGAAAGAAAGAACTCTCAACCAACCCCACAATAAGAGCAATAGGAAATTCAAACCCACGAAGAAGACTACAGAATGCCACGACCCCCGTGAGAGAATCGTAAACCAACAAACCAGCAGTAGTAGGGACCCCGTTATGCGCGAATGACTCATCCTCACTCTCTTTTATGACCGGGGTGAAAGGTCAATGACCTGGCCCGGGGTCAATGACCTAGGGGTACTTACGACCACCCCCTCTAAATTTTGGCAGGGGTGCCTTGGCCCACCCCCTAAATTTTGGCAGGGGTACATAGGACCACCCCCCTTAAATTTTGGAAATTGCCAAATTTAAAAATTGGGTGTGGTAGCCTAGGACCATAGTATGTACCGCTATCAGTATTGGGTGTCTATGTCGTTCCCTTTTATGTGTAAAAAATTGCCAAAAATTTAAATTTCGGGGGTTTTTGACCTAATTTATCCCCTTTGATGAGGTATTATTACCCTATATAGCTATATGGGCGTATACAGGGGTCCATTACCTTTCATAAGACATGGGTATATTAATGCACCCCTTGAAAAATTTGGGAGGGGGTACGTTGGCCCACCCTTAAATTTTGGAAATTGCCCAATTTAAACATTTGGTATTATAGTACCGGACCCTAATATGTATCATGATAAATTTGGGTGGTCCACCTCATTTCCTTCTAGGGGTACAAAATTGCCAAAAATATAAACGTAAGCAATACGTTATACCACGTGTTTGGTTTTTGGCTCAATTTATCCCCTTTGATGAGGTGTTATTACCTTATATGGTTATATGGTCATGTATAGGGGTCCATTCCCTTTCATAAGATGTGGGTATATTAATGCACCCCTTGAAAAATTTGGGAGGGGTACCATGGCCCACCCCTTAAATTTTGGAAATTGACCAATTTAAACATTGGGTATTATAGTACTGCACCCTAACATGTATTATGATAAATTTGGGTGGTCCACCTCGTTCCCTTTTAGGGGTACAAAATTGCCAAAATATAAACGTAAGCATTACGTTATACCACGTGTTTGGTCTTTTGGCTCAATTTAACCTCTTGGATGAGGTTCTATTACATTATATGGTTATATGGTCATGTATAGGGGTCCATTCCCTTTCATAAGATGTGGGTATATTAATGCACCCCTTGAAAAATTTGGGAGGGGTACCATGGCCCACCCCTTAAATTTTGGAAATTGACCAATTTAAACATTGGGTATTATAGTATTGCACCCTAACATGTATTATGATAAATTTGGGTGGTCCACCTCGTTCCCTTTTAGGGGTACAAAATTGCCAAAATATAAACGTAAGCATTACGTTATACCACGTGTTTGGTCTTTTTGGCTCAATTTAACCTCTTGGATGAGGTTCTATTACCTTATATGGTTATATGGGCGTATACAGGGGTCCATTACCTTTCATAAGACATGTGTATATTATTGCACCCCTTGAAAAATTTGGGAGGGGTACCTTGGCCCACCCCTTAAATTTTGGAAATTGACCAATTTAAACATTGGGTATTATAGTACAGGACCCTAATATCTATTATGATAAATTTGGGTGGTCCACCTCATTTCCTTCTAGTGGTACAAAATTGCCAAAAATATAAACGTAAGCAATACGTTATACCACGTGTTTGGTTTTTGGTTCAATTTATCCCCTTTGATGAGGTGTTATTACCTTATATGGTTATATGGTCATGTATAGGGGTCCATTCCCTTTCATAAGATATGGGTATATTTGTGCACCCCTTGAAAAATTTGGGAGGGGTACCTTGGCCCACCCCTTAAATTTTGGAAATGGATCATTTTATATATTTGGTATTATAGTACTGCACCCTAACATGTATTATGATAAATTTGGGTGGTCCACCTCGTTTCCTTCTAGGGGTACAAAATTGCCAAAATATAAACGTAAGCAATACGTTATACCATGTGTTTGGTTTTTGGTCGATTTTATCCCCTTTGATGAGCTGTTATTATCCTATTTAGTTATATGGTCATGTATAGGGGTCCATTACCTTTCATAAGATATGGGTATATTTGTGCACTCCTTTAAAAATTTGGGAGGGGTACTTTGGCCCACCCCTTAAATTTTGGAAATTGCCCAATTTAAACATTTGGTATTATAGTACAAGATCCTAATATGTATTATGATAAATTTGGGTGGTCCACCTCGTTCCCTTTTAGGGGTACAAAATTGACAAAATATAAACGTAAGCATTACGTTGTACCACGTGTTTGGTTTTTGACCTAATTTATTCCTTTGGATGAGGTCCTATTACCTTATATGGTAATGTATAGGTGTTCATTCCCTATCATAAGACATAGGTACATTGATGCACCCCGGGAGGGGATTCGGTATCATAGTACATGACTCAACATGTATCATGATAAATTTGGGTGGTCCACATCGTTCTCTTTTAGGGGTACAAAATTGCTAAAATATAAACATAAGCAATATGTTGTACCATGTGTTTGGTTTTTGGTCCAATTTCTCCCCTTTGATGAGGTTTTATTACCTTATATGGTTATATGGTCATGTATGTAGGTTCATTCCCTATTATAAGATATGGGTACATTGATGCATGCTTTAAAAATTTGGGAGGGGTATCTTGGCCCATCCACTCGGTTTTAGAAATTGTTTAATATAAGCATTTGGTATCTTCGTACAGGTCTTCAATATGTACCACTATAAATTTGGATGGTCCACATCGTTCCCTTTCATGGGTAAAGAACTACCAAAAATCAAATTTCGGAGGTTATTGACTCCTATTTAGCACGTTATATGGTTTATTACCTCTATATGTTTATGTTCTCTTTTAAATTTGGGAATTATAAAATAACATAATTTGGTAAACGTTTTCTAGGACCCATGGTGTTTCTCTTATGGCCAAATATTCAAAATTTAAAGGTTATTAACCTGCTTTATTGTTAAATGAGTACAGGATTTATTACTTTTTCATAAGACACAGGTGTATTTGTGTACCAATCTTAAATTTTGGGAGGGGTACATTTCTTATTGTCATATCAATAATTGGTAATTGTTATTTGGGTAAATCATTGTGAAATATGAGTATGATCACGTGATCAGTTATTGACCTATGATGGGATTAGGAGTCCAGGACATTGGTACATTTAAACTTTGTAGGATAATTTGAGAATGCGCCATTGGTATTGATTATTACAGCCAAATATAAACGTAAGCAATACGATGTACCACGTGATTGACCTTGATGAGGTAGTGTACAGGGATACATAGCTAACCTTATTGAATCTTATGACTCATAGTCTTAAGGGAATACATGCTACAACACTGGCAAAGTTATTGTTGATGTAATTTGATTGGTTGATCACTATCTTTCGTGCAATCTGATTGGCTGATCACTATCTTTCGTACAATCTGATTGGCTGATCACTATCTTTCGTGCAATCTGATTGGTTGCTGATTTTCAAATCTTTGCTGCATTCAGTTTTAAGTTTTGTTTAACATTTAAAAATCTTGGTTTCGTTCAACATTTTGCACTCACTGATAAATATGATCAAAACCGTTTATTTGTTAATCGAATAGTTAAAAACCGGATAAAGTTTGACGGTTAACCATGAAACGTAAAATTTTTTTTAGTTTGAAAATTTTTTGTTTGAAAGTTTTTGTTTGAAAACTCTTGTTTCAAATTTGTGTTTGAATTTTTTTGTTTCAGAATTTTGTTTGAAATTTGTTTCAAAATTTTTTGTTTGAAATTTTTTTTGTTTGAAATTTTTTGTTGCAAAATTTTGTTTGAAATTTTTTTGTTTAAAATTTTTTGTTCGAAATTTTTGTTTTGAAATTTTTCGTTTCCAAATTTTTTTGTTTAAAATTTTTTTGCTTCGAATTTTATTTCAAAATTTTTGTTTGAAAGTTTTTGTTTGAAAACTCTTGTTTCAAATTTGGGTTTGAATTTTTTTGTTTCAGAATTTTGTTTGAAATTTGTTTCAAAATTTTTTGTTTGAAAATTTTTTTGTTTGAAATTTTTTGTTGCAAAATTTTGTTTGAAATTTTTTTTGTTTAAAATTTTTTGTTCGAAATTTTTGTTTTGAAATTTTTCGTTTCCAAATTTTTTTTGTTTAAAATTTTTTGCTTCGAATTTTATTTCAAAATTTTGTTTAAAATTTTTGTTTGAAATTTTTCGTTTCCAAATTTTTTCGTTTCAAAAATTTTGTTTCAAAGTTTGGTTTGACATTTTTAAAAGTTTGTGCACTCATTAGTAAAGAACCGGAACTGTTTAGAGCAAAAACCTCTGGCAACATTGTGGTGCACGTCAGAACATGATAATGCAACGTCATCAGTTTTTCATCATCGTTCGAGTTAGTATTCATGATAACATCATCATGGCTACTTGTCTGCAGTTTCTAAACACGCGTGATGTGATGAAATCATTTACCAAGATTACTGATTTACAACAGAATGTACCTTATAGAATCTTAGCTAGCCAAATGATCCCTACAGAGTTTGGATTAAGAATCGTAGTGAAGCTTGAAAATGATAAGAATATAATTTTACCAGCAAGATATTTACCCATGGAAGCATCAAAACAAGAAGAACTGTTACGTTTCTTAAATACTGGATCTGTATCTTTATGCTATAAAAGACTCTTGGGTCGAAGTCATCAATTTGAATTTAGTACACAGCCGGATTCGTCAGCAATTGTGATGAAATCATGAATTCAAACATCAACATGTCAGCCGTAGTTGTATGAATTTGGTTGGGCAGCATGACGTCAGCAACTGTGATGAAACCATAAATTCAAACGTCGGCACATTCCTTACCAATGACGTCAGCAATAACTATAAACCAGCAAATACAGTGTCAGCTCGTGAAATCATTTGAGCAAGTGCTTTTCAGGAGGAAAGATGTGTACTTCTAACGATAAAGAATTCATCTTCGCAAGCTATTATCCAATAAATATATTTCAAACAAAACATGTGATGATTGGTATCAGTGCTAGAACATTTGAACCAGTAATTCGATTGGGCAAAGCAGAACAATTTGGTGTACAACTGACCTGTGAAGAATGGCACGAATCGACCAAATGAATGATTATTTTCATGATGAGCTAAATGTGACCATAGTCAAATCATTAGGCTCAAATCATGAAGTGGTGCTGCGTACAGTCCTCGAAGAGAAGATGGTGCTGTTACGTAAAAAGAGTACATTCCATGTCCCTCGCAACATGGTGTATCTAACACAAACGGAATGGAACAAATTCATCAGCGTATTTCAGTGTGTGAAACATGCAGTGGAAGTGTGTAACAAAACAAGTATATTCCTGAAAAAGTACTATTTTGAAAAATGTGTCATGCATATTGTACATCATGTATCTAGATATTGTGATGGTTGTCAACATCGTTCGTGGGTGCATACCTGTATTGATAAACAGTTTATTTGTGATCAAATGGACATTGAGTTTCCACCAATTGATATTGCATTAGACCTTAAAAGACTTCAACTGGAATTAAAATTATACGCTAAAGACAAACTAGTGCAAGAAGTTCAAAATACATTGAATCGACAATATCCAGAACCACTATCTGGTATGGATGTATGTGGAGTGTAATAAAATGATCCATTTCAATGAATTGAGTTTTTTGTTCATTTCAAGTACAACCCCAGGTTCTGACGTGTACTATTGCACCACAATGTTGTCAAAGGTTTTTGTTCTAAACAGTTCCGGTTCCTTACTAATGAGTGCACAAACTTTTAAAAATGTCAAACCAAACTTTGAAACAAAAAATTAGAACAAAAATCTTTGAAACAAAATTTTGAAACGAAAAAAAATTAAAACAAAAAATTTCAAACGAAAAAAATTCAAACAAAATTTTGAAACGAAAAATTTCAAACAAAAAAAAATTCAAACAAAAATAAGGTGTTGTAGCATGTATTCCCTTAAGACTATGAGTCATACGATTCAATAAGGTTAGCTATGTATCCCTGTACACTACCTCATCAAGGTCAATCACGTGGTACATCGTATTGCTTACGTTTATATTTGGCTGTAATAATCAATACCAATGACGCATTCTCAAATTATCCTACAAAGTTTAAATGTACCAATGTCCTGGACTCCTAATCCCATCATAGGTCAATAACTGATCACGTGATCATACTCATATTTCACAATGATTTACCCAAATAACAATTACCAATTATTGATATGACAATAAGAAATGTACCCCTCCCAAAATTTAAGATTGGTACACAAATACACCTGTGTCTTATGAAAAAGTAATAAATCCTGTACTCATTTAACAATAAAGCAGGTTAATAACCTTTAAATTTTGAATATTTGGCCATAAGAGAAACACCATGGGTCCTAGAAAACGTTTACCAAATTATGTTATTTTATAATTCCCAAATTTAAAAGAGAACATAAACATATAGAGGTAATAAACCATATAACGTGCTAAATAGGAGTCAATAACCTCCGAAATTTGATTTTTGGTAGTTCTTTACCCATGAAAGGGAACGATGTGGACCATCCAAATTTATAGTGGTACATATTGAAGACCTGTACGAAGATACCAAATGCTTATATTAAACAATTTCTAAAACCGAGTGGATGGGCCAAGATACCCCTCCCAAATTTTTAAAGCATGCATCAATGTACCAATATCTTATAATAGGAAATGAACCTATATACATGACCATATAACCATATAAGGTAATAAAACCTCATCAAAGGGGAGAAATTGGACCAAAAACCAAACACATGGTACAACATATTGCTTATGTTTATATTTTAGCAATTTTGTACCCCTAAAAGAGAACGATGTGGACCACCCAAATTTATCATGATACATGTTGAGTCATGTACTATGATACCGAATCCCCTCCCGGGGTGCATCAATGTACCTATGTCTTATGATAGGGAATGAACACCTATACATTACCATATAAGGTAATAGGACCTCATCCAAAGGAATAAATTAGGTCAAAAACCAAACACGTGGTACAACGTAATGCTTACGTTTATATTTTGTCAATTTTGTACCCCTAAAAGGGAACGAGGTGGACCACCCAAATTTATCATAATACATATTAGGATCTTGTACTATAATACCAAATGTTTAAATTGGGCAATTTCCAAAATTTAAGGGGTGGGCCAAAGTACCCCTCCCAAATTTTTAAAGGAGTGCACAAATATACCCATATCTTATGAAAGGTAATGGACCCCTATACATGACCATATAACTAAATAGGATAATAACAGCTCATCAAAGGGGATAAAATCGACCAAAAACCAAACACATGGTATAACGTATTGCTTACGTTTATATTTTGGCAATTTTGTACCCCTAGAAGGAAACGAGGTGGTCCACCCAAATTTATCATAATACATGTTAGGGTGCAGTACTATAATACCAAATATATAAAATGATCCATTTCCAAAATTTAAGGGGTGGGCCAAGGTACCCCTCCCGGGGTGCACAAATGTACCTATGTCTTATGATAGGGAATAGACCCCTATACATAACCATATAAGGTAATAGGACTTCATCCAAGGAGATAAATTAGGTCAAAAAACCAAACACGTGGTACAACGTATTGCTTACGTTTATATTTTGACAAATTTGTACCCCTAGAAGGGAACAAGTTGGACCACCCAAATTTATCATAATACATGTTAGGGTGCAGTACTATAATACCAAATGTTTAAATTGGTCAATTTCCAAAATTTAAGGGGTGGGCCAAGGTGCCCCTCCCAAATTTTTCAAGGGGTGCACAAATATACCCATATCTTATGAAAGGGAATGGACCCCTATACATGACCATATAACCATATAAGGTAATAACACCTCATCAAAGGGGATAAATTGAACCAAAAACCAAACACGTGGTATAACGTATTGCTTACGTTTATATTTTTGGCAATTTTGTACCACTAGAAGGAAATGAGGTGGACCACCCAAATTTATCATAATAGATATTAGGGTCCTGTACTATAATACCCAATGTTTAAATTGGTCAATTTCCAAAATTTAAGGGGTGGGCCAAGGTACCCCTCCCAAATTTTTCAAGGGGTGCAATAATATACACATGTCTTATGAAAGGTAATGGACCCCTGTATACGCCCATATAACCATATAAGGTAATAGAACCTCATCCAAGAGGTTAAATTGAGCCAAAAAGACCAAACACGTGGTATAACGTAATGCTTACGTTTATATTTTGGCAATTTTGTACCCCTAAAAGGGAACGAGGTGGACCACCCAAATTTATCATAATACATGTTAGGGTGCAGTACTATAATACCCAATGTTTAAATTGGTCAATTTCCAAAATTTAAGGGGTGGGCCATGGTACCCCTCCCAAATTTTTCAAGGGGTGCATTAATATACCCACATCTTATGAAAGGGAATGGACCCCTATACATGACCATATAACCATATAATGTAATAGAACCTCATCCAAGAGGTTAAATTGAGCCAAAAGACCAAACACGTGGTATAACGTAATGCTTACGTTTATATTTTGGCAATTTTGTACCCCTAAAAGGGAACGAGGTGGACCACCCAAATTTATCATAATACATGTTAGGGTGCAGTACTATAATACCCAATGTTTAAATTGGTCAATTTCCAAAATTTAAGGGGTGGGCCATGGTACCCCTCCCAAATTTTTCAAGGGGTGCATTAATATACCCACATCTTATGAAAGGGAATGGACCCCTATACATGACCATATAACCATATAAGGTAATAACACCTCATCAAAGGGGATAAATTGAGCCAAAAACCAAACACGTGGTATAACGTATTGCTTACGTTTATATTTTTGGCAATTTTGTACCCCTAGAAGGAAATGAGGTGGACCACCCAAATTTATCATGATACATATTAGGGTCCGGTACTATAATACCAAATGTTTAAATTGGGCAATTTCCAAAATTTAAGGGTGGGCCAACGTACCCCCTCCCAAATTTTTCAAGGGGTGCATTAATATACCCATGTCTTATGAAAGGTAATGGACCCCTGTATACGCCCATATAACTATATAGGGTAATAATACCTCATCAAAGGGGATAAATTAGGTCAAAAACCCCCGAAATTTAAATTTTTGGCAATTTTTTACACATAAAAGGGAACGACATAGACACCCAATACTGATAGCGGTACATACTATGGTCCTAGGCTACCACACCCAATTTTTAAATTTGGCAATTTCCAAAATTTAAGGGGGGTGGTCCTATGTACCCCTGCCAAAATTTAGGGGGTGGGCCAAGGTACCCCTGCCAAAATTTAGAGGGGGTGGTCCTAAGTACCCCTAGGTCATTGACCCCGGGCCAGGTCATTGACCTTTCACCCCGGTCATAAAAGAGAGTGAGGATGAGTCATTCGCGCATAACGGGGTCCCTACTACTCCAGCCACAGGGAAAAACACAGGAGGGCGCGACAGTAGCGACTCCACCACCACATATACGTCAGAAAACAAAGCCAAGGAAGACACAAAAGAAATGGAAGGCAGGGGCAATAGCCCGACACTTAAACAAATCAAAACCCGCGAAGACAAGACTGAGACTGAGACTGAGTCTAAGTACAAAGAGCATATCATCTTGCATTTTTATTTTACGAGTAAATTCGCTGCAATACTTTTATCATGCGTTCTTATCTAGAAAAAGGACTCATTAATTAATTGACCGGTACAATTTGTTGAAATTTTCAAGAGGGGATATCTTAAATTGCCGTATCTTGTATTTTTAATTATCTTGCGTTTTGATTATTTGATTTAGGTTATTGCCTACCATAGCTTCTTGTGTTCCTAACTTGGCTGCCCTTTCGCTTCAATTTTATTCCTCTTACTAAGTCAAGCTTCTGCAAGTTTACATTATATTAATCTGAGTTATATAAAGCAAGCTAACTCCCTAACAACTTATAGAGAGCTTCCGATAATCTTAATATAATTGAGAGGCCCCTTTAAGTTCTCAGATAACACGTGCATTGCATGTCGTAACAGGGGACTTATTTCATCGGATGTTGCAAGAATTTGATCAAAATGTCGATTATCAAGGATGAAAAATAAATAAAATTTATTCAACTTTAACCTGTAAAGTTTCTGTAGTTTAAGTGACTATCTTATTTCATTTATTTACTAAACCCCGCCATCTGTTATAAATACCATACAACACTTAATCTTGTGGTGATAATGTTAGTTTTAGTCTTCCACCAACTCTGTCAAGTTCAACACCGTTTCCATAATTTGAAAGGTTATTCTGCGATTTATAACGTATGGTAATCAATAGGGTAACCCAAAAGCATAATAACAATTTACACTTATGGTTGGTACCTCGAATATGGTTGCGTTTGTTTAAGGGTCCATAAGAAATTAATTTTAAAAACATAATAAAGCATAATTTTAGAAAATAAAGCATAAATCATAATTTAAAATATATAGCATAATTCTTGGAAAATTCTATTTAACTGCAAGTTTAACATAGTGGATCAATATTTTTTTAAATCCAATATTTACAATGCAAAATCATTGAGAACATAACAATGCAACAATAAAAAGCTTATTTTTATTTCTGTATACTTTTCGGTGTAATCTTTTGATGTGGAGAAAAGATAAAAGGGAAAAGAAGAAAACTTTCTGCTAGCAATGAGTAGTACACAAGAACTCTACAGTATATTGTTATTTGTACCTCTTGAACTTGAGTACTTTATGTACTTTCTGGTGGCATCTTTTACTTTTACTTTCTATATATATATATATATATATATATATATGCACCTCTAAGGCTCACACAAGTGATAGAAAAAAACTGTCTCGAGTACAGCATATCTCTTTACAGTGCATCAAGTAGAAAGTTCATTAAATATAAAAGAAATTGCTTGCGTAAAATATTAATAAATAGATCAAGATGTTTACAATATTTCATGTATAGTAAATATTATACATTATACACGATTAATGTAAAACAATGATTGAAATTAACAATAAAGCATAATTTGGAAAAAATAAATCATAATTAAACAAAAAATAAAGCATAATGTGGGTTGTTCTAGTAATCAAATAAGCTTTTCCAATGCTTCCCAACTTAGATGTCGCTGCACTCTACGGTATCGCATGATAGCATAAAAAGTGTAGCGAAATTTATATAAATTCAAATATTAAACGAATTAAGAACTTATGATAAAATTATATCAATGCCATTCTCTTCATTCATTAACTATTTATTCAGATAGTTTCTACAACTTTGTGTGAATAACATTCAATGATAACACTAGATATCTCTGTTTCTAATATTGTAAACGTGAAAATAACACTGTATAACGAAGAATGCCTAAAAATGAGTTTCACTTGGTGTAGCGATGAAGGATGTTGTCAATACCTAAACCTAGAGCCAGGCACGTAAGTACGAATTTATTTCGAGAGGAGTTTGGTCCAAACCTTTTGTGGGCGTCGAAATTCAATATGAAGATAAATTATATTAACATTTGTAGGAACTGTATCCGAAGGAATCTCTTTGGAACTTTTAGTCCAGTTTGGATTACAGTCTTTTCAAAATCTATTATTCTCACTGTTAGCCTCACCATAAAAATTACTCAATTTCCTCCAGGACTTATACATTTCTTTCGTTATAGATATACTTGCACAATAACGCGTGACTAAATAGAACTTTGTCGTTGAGAATTGACCACTATAGTTAATTGGAGTGAATGTGATATTTGGCTGTATGGTTACCGCTCGTCAAGATAAACAAAGATGTAACAGAATGACAAAAAAGTGGAATTCTTTCTTAGGTGTACATAAGGGCACATGCTAAATGAAGTTATCCAATTTTTTAAAGTATCGAAATAAACTCTCCAATGTATTTACAGTATATGGAGTAATTTGACGCCAGTGTAAACGCAAAATAGAGTCAAACACAGATGTACACCCTCATTCCTGCTGTCCTCATGAGGGTGAGTGAGTGTGAGTGATTTTGTTGATAGAAAAACTGCCCACCTCTGTTCGCTAAAAGATCGTGATTCAGAGAGTCTGCCTATGAACTTCACAGCTAGTAAAATAAATTGTTTTTCAAACCCGGCAGGAAATTCTGAAATTCATTAAGACAACTCCACCCTAACCAACTTTGAAGTGAACAATGCAAAGGATGCTTTATGTAATAGATCTTCGGAGTCAAGGACCACGTAATATGCTACTTTTCACTATGTTGCAAAAGTCTGCGTATCTTCAATGGGCTCAAGGACACAGACGCTGGACTGTAGGAGTCTGAAAACATGTAGTGTCGTTCAGCGAGTCATGATTTTACCTGAATTTCAATCACTCAAGGGGCCGAGTGCACTGAAATTCCAAAGAAACGTTTCAGCATTTCAATTTTCGTGCAATGAATTGCTATAAATATGGACATAAACAAGCGTGTACGTGAAAATTATCAGTGATGAAATATTGCCACGTGTCGAACATTTTTGTGATGAATATGCAGTGTATACCCCCACCTTCCAAGATGACAACTGCCATA
Source organism: Thermobia domestica (assembly GCF_964235325.1). Taxonomy (NCBI): domain Eukaryota; kingdom Metazoa; phylum Arthropoda; class Insecta; order Zygentoma; family Lepismatidae; genus Thermobia; species Thermobia domestica. The sequence goes on from NC_137468.1 coordinate 73,672,745, forward strand.
TTTATAGGGATCAAAGCATTTGTGCATAGTGTCATTATCATTCGGGCATCCTGTCGCATCTGGCCTGGCCCTGCAAACTTACTAGATCTAAATTCAATTCAAAATAAGAGAAACTATTTGAAGCAATGCATGAAACGGTGAAACAGGTATCTGGAACTACCGGAGCTCTTGATGAGCGACTCAGTTTAGACAGCGCAATATCTAAAGACATTTCTAAACAGAATCCAGGCGATTACCTAGGGAAGATCGATTAACGATTACAGTTATGCTTCGTTACATGAATTCTATGGAGAGATGACTATAATTTTTGTCCGGTGTGCTTATCCTATTTATAATACAATACCATCTCAGTCTGTGAGTAATGCTAATATATAAAAAAGCACAAATATTTAAGAGTTACAGGTTGCATAAACATCTAGACGAATATAGTTAGATATTTTTAATACTTATTATAAGCGCAAGTCGCCTCAATATGTCAGACACACTAATTCCGCTAATAGTTTACTGTTAGGCTTATACTTGGCGTTAACTGGGCTGCTTAATATGTGATGCCAAGAGATGTCGCTAGTGTGCAAACAATTTGCAGGCAAGCCAAAGATTTGGGGTGAACACCTAGTATATATCACCCAACTAACTGAGGAAGTTCACGACGCAGCTCGTGTAAAATATAACAGGTTGTGGCTCTTTTGCACAACAGCCTAGTTTAATTCATTAGAACCGTTTTCGAGAAAATCACGAAAAGCTAAAATCTTACATCAGTAAACAGCAAGCCAAATAACCTACAGTCTCTTTCCTTCAGTTGGATTTGCATAGCGGACAAACATATTACAAACATTCAGCTTTATATGAGGACAATTAGAAAAAACTCCGAGAAATGCACGCGAAGAGCGACGTCAGTCTTGTGGCACTGTGAGCAGTAGTTCAGTAGACAGTGAACAGTAAAAGAAGAAGGTTGCGTTGCAGTTCACTTGTTAGTTCGAACAATTGAAAATGGATGTTCAAATAAAAAAGAAAAAGGCCAAATATGAAGTGCATGTGGTAATACGATCTCTGAGTGAGAGAAAAAGCTTTCTGCAGCTGCGATTCATCGCGAACTGTATAGTGTTTTGCTGACCAAATGTAACGAGTGAAGATGGACGAACTGACGTGCATGATGCAGCAAGAAGTGGACGCCTGTCTGTAGTCAGCAATGAACTCGTGCAGAAAATTGACAAAACTGTCCGTGAAGTAAGTCGGTCTGAACTTTTCTGTTCTATCTTCAGACACATGAAACAGTGGCTTGAGTCGCACCGCTTCGGCAATGTCAATGCGCTTCACATTGCTGTTAGCGGGTGGCTTCATTCCCAGGTAAGTTTTTTTTTTCTTTCAGGAAGAATTTCAAATCTTCTAAACCTTTATAACAATACCTCAATTTGAGTGGTGAATATGTTGAAAACCAATGTAATGTACATTTATAATGTGGGTAATAAAAGTTCTTTGTTTGCAAGTGTATGCCATTGGAAACCAAACGGTGATTTGTTTTCGAATTGTCGTCGAATATAAGAAGATTAATACATCTAATAAGGAGGGGGAGAGAGCTACAGTACCACTTCGAATTATAAGTTAGGAAATGAGCTACCAATATGAATTAGTATTCAATTAAGCTATTGCTTTCTGTCAAAAAAAAAGAAGGTTCACTTCATGAACTGTAGAAGGACAGTTAGTATTTTTATGTATAACATTATATATATTTGTCATTCCTTTTTGTATGTTTTGCTTTTCCTACCATCCCTTTTCGTGATTTACAGACATTATTTGGTTTTATTATATCTTGCAATCTAAAATAATCAAATTCATCATAATAGTACTACTACTAATAATTGTTGCTGTTATTATTTCTTTCGCTGCTGAAAATGCTAAACAAAATATATTGCTAACATTAAACAAATTTCAATTTGTTATATAACTACATACGTATAAATACACATATATGCATATAGAAAGAGAGAGATAGACAGACAGAGAGAGAGAAGTACGATTAACAAACCTCCATGTAAAATCTAATGAATCTTAAAATTAGTTAAATTAGAAGACAATATGGAATGATAGGTCTAACGGAAGAATTCCAAGCAGAGTCAAATTTACTGGAAGGATACGAATGAAAAATAGTTTGCATTTTTTTTTACACACAAACAAAAAAAATCTGTTTATAATGGTTACTTTTATTCTCGCTTCATTATCTTTGTTATTAACTAGATTTTTTTTCTTTATATTCACATACAAAATTAAACTGAAGAGGGATTTGCTTCTGTACAAAAAAATTATCTTTAATTTCCGTTTTCCCTTTTCTTATTAGTTGTTCCGATCTGAGTTTCATTTCTATTTCATTGTCACAACAATAATAACAACACAAACGCATTTCTTCATTTCCTTTGTATCAGAAACATACCCATGGGGGGTCTACATGGTCCAGAGCTTCCAAAACTTTGTTACTCGATATAGATATGTACACTTTCTTAATATAACTATAGGTATTGAGCAAGGAAATGACTGATGTAGCATAAAGATATACTTTTACATCTCATTCGTACTCTTCCTTTCCTTATAGAAACAATCTACTGTAGTTCTGTATTTTTTTTAGCTAATTTAGGTAGCAGCACTCAAGGATGTTATAAAATAGAGTCTCTGCCCATAACAACAATAACAAAACAAAACTTTTACTCCGCTTGTGCAGAGAAGGACGTCTAGCATAAGTTGCTATTTTGTCCGGGGCGAAAGAATTCTTTACTCCATAAGAAGATAAACAAACAATGTCACTGTACTATGATTTTAAAAAATTACACCGATAGTACATGGAAGATGTGGGACAAATGAAAACATCTTTGTCTTCTGCAGTCAGTCTTAGACAAGCTCTGGGTTGATTTAATAGCCATGGAATCACAAATACTGAGTTACACTTACAAACTAAAGTGTTCTTAGACGAACACGAGATGAAAAGTACATTGCTAAACAACCGGCAACGTTCTGAGTTAGTACGGTACTAATAAGGGATTCTTACCTCTATTGAAATAATAACGTCCTTTCACGGATTCTGCCCGAAGCATACAACACTGCACTGCGTGGCGGTCTCAAAGCTGTCTCCCGGAATATTCGTCAAATCTGACTTGTCCAAGCCCTGACACATAATGGAGGCGGATTCTAGCGGATTTCGTCGGAAACGTCTCAGCACTGAACACTTGGCGTATTTACCTGCACTGGCGTATATACCTGCAGTTACCTTATATCATGTCTTAAATCTATGTAATATCTGGTTACCTGGGGTAATAATAATTTTCTTTTACAGAAAAAACGTTTAATTTTGTAATTAATATGTAAAATTTGTTAAAATGTTATATTTATGAATTTTGTGTACTTATAAATGTGTCTGTATTGTGCTCACACCTTACTCGTAGATAACAGCTTCTGTCTCCAAGAACTTGGAATGAAATATTATCCTGGATACGTTATTTTATTTTGTCCAAAACACTGTTTTGGGTGACCGCTAGACACGGACTGGTGCCGTGTCGCGGTTGTTACGTGTTTGGTCAGAATATCGACAAGATGTCATCTTACATTAGGTACGAGATGTGCGCTTATGGCTATAATTACCGAGAGAACTCGCACCGAGTGGATACATATTTCGACTCGGACTTGAGTTTGTGTACCCTGGAAAAATGGAGAGAACTGTAGAAAAAAAACATTCATCAGAGATGGCGTTAGAGAGGTTCACCGTAGTGCGGAATTCGTTTTCATGTTGGAAAGTCCTGATGAGGGGTTTGGTATAAATTTAGTTATAAATTCTAAATTTCATACGCCAGTTTGTCCGTTATGAAAGAGTTAAGACTGTCTTGGCTCGAAAAGGTGTCATAAAAGTGGTGTCTCGTTTCGGAAAGTAGCAGTTTCTACTGGAAAAACTTTGCCACTTTTCTGTTTCGTGAGGTAAAGTCTGTACCACTCTTGCACATCAATCGACTATATCTACAGTAATTTAGTATTGTTTGATTGACCTCTGAGATCGCCGCTCAATAGTTTGCTCCCTAAAAAGAATCGATTCATTTGAACGACTCAGTGACTCACTTATATTTTTATAACGGGGTGAGGGGGAATTTAAAAACTGAAATTGTATTAGCATTACATAAAATGAATTTAAAAGGTATAACTCCAACTTTTGATTACAAGCATACTGCAATTAACAAATTTAACTTTAAAAAATCACAGGAAGTTACACTTTTAGAAATACACATACAAATTAGACTAAATAAAATTACTATTAATAATTGTAAAAATACATCACAAATGCAAAAAAGCTATATGTAAATTACAGCCTAAATGAATCAAAATACGCAATGCAAAATATTACAATTTTAAAGTCAATGCTATAGCAATACAATTTTAGAATTACTGCGAAAGTGTTACAACTTTAAATTCAATGCCGAAATATTATAATTTTATTACAACATCGTGAGAAGCTAAATTTTTCCTAAAAATGTTGGCCATCACTTACCCCTTAGAATATACATTTTAATCAAAGTAACGAGTTCCTCCGTGACTAAGCGGTTATCGTACGCGCCTTTGGCTTGAGAGACCCGGTGTTCGATTCCTGGTGGGAGCTCATGTGGTTCGGGTTCCACGTTAATCACTAGGCTCATATAGCCTCGCTGCTGAAATAAAATGAAATATTTTAGTTTAATGGCAAAGGATTAAGCAGGTAGGCTAAGGAAGACGATGATTAAAGCAACTGAATGATGATGGAAGAATTGGTGGAATGAGAAAGTGGGAGGAAACGGAGTACTTGAGAAGACCCACAGACATGATGTCCACCACGAACGTACTTGGTCGGGGATCGAACCAGGGACCCCATGCACCAGAGGTAAGAGCTTTACCACTGAGCTACAGTGCCTCGCTACTGAAAAGGACACTAAACTCAAAACCAAATCAAATCAGGCCCGTAGCCAGCTCCGAAATATAGGGGGGCCCCGTTGAATCTTAGGGAGGGCGATCAAACCATATTATAGTTCATCACCATATTATTTGCAAGCCTACCGTGAAAATTGTAGGGGAGACAGTAAAAATTTAGAGATGGCCCGGAATCCGTGCCCCTCGTAGATACGGACCTGAATCAAATCAAAGTAACATGATAAAAACTGATTTCGAAGTAGGTGTTAATAACTATATCAAAAAATTAATTTTAAACGGTTCAACTTTTTTCCCTTGGCGTGATTACAAGATTCTTGTCATTTTTATATGATAGACATATTGTGTCAATAACATAATACTGCGGTTTAAGAACTGTTTTAAGTACAGAAAACCTTAACAGGGGCCTCGGTCCCACCCATCCCAACCCTGTGTGCTTCCATAAAATTCAGTTATGTTGTAGGTACAACTTACGGAAAATACGTTTTGAATTTTGTACATCACAGTCTTAAGTATTTCCATATAGGCCTATATTATAAAAGTATCTTAAAATACCCTTAAGTAGACCTTCGTTATTTAAGCTGAAATTACCTTTTGCAACGAAAACAATGAACTAAGACAGTCAGGATCAATTATCTCCTATTATGAAATATATTTAAAATTTACTGTAATTATTACGAATTTATTTGAATTACATATGCTCATTTTAACATACCATTTCCCTTAAGAATTGTATAACACATACTTTTGTTTAAAACTAACAGTTGCCCGAAATTGATGCACGAACAAAAGCAGAGTGACTAATCAGTTCTTATCTCTACTGCTGGTGCGCTGTGCACTCTTTTTTCATTAATTTTTCAACTGAATATTCAATTGTCTATATGCGATTGGAAGAGCGGGTCCAGGGAACAGGAAAGAACCGGTTCTTAGGGACTTTTGCGTACTTGACCTACACCCCCATTCTGCAGATTCGATTTTAATTTATAGTTAAAAATTTACTCTTTATATGTAAAATATCAATGTGAGTCCAACTGCCACATCAAGGTGCTAAACATTTACATTGTTGGTACTCTTTTTAATTTATTCATGCCAGATGTATCCTCGTCGCCATAAGTGCCTTTACATCGCAGTGACGGGTATGTGACCGCGCAGTACTCCAAGGAAGGGATGGTTGTATAAGAATTTTTGATTAATTTTGAAGAGTTTTTATTTTGACTAGGGAATTAACATAGGTATAGGGAGTAAAGACACAGATTTGAAGCATCAGTGCACGAAAAGATTCGTATTCTCAGTTTTTCTATTTATTGCTTTGTATGTTAAGTTAAACACCACAATATGTATCACTGATATCACAGATCGTATTATTTTGTAAGATCGTGTCTGTAACCTATTGTCAAAACATTCATCTCAAGACATGATGTAGAGAAAAGAGAAAGAGATAAGACATCTGTAATATATGTATAATTACTCAATAAGTAATTATAAGTAAATTAGACTCAATAAGTAATTGTAGAAATTAGTTAAAGGACACGTAAGGGAGCGAAAAGGAGGTCTAGAAGTCTGAACATTTTAGAAACGTCCTAGATAGGTGAAAATATAGTTAAAAATTGCAAAAGGTATCATGTAATTTATCTTTCTTTTCTGATATCCTAGTATACTTTTCTCTTTCACATCCAAACATCTCTATTCAGAATTACGAGATAAAGGTGAAGAGAGAAACATTTCCATCTCAAGAATTATATCAGAAAAAAAACTCCTGACTTAGGCTAGATTCGAACTCGTAACCCTTGAATCCATAAGTCTGCGCTCTACCGATTGAGCTAACAATTGCTGTTGAAAAAGCCTGATTTCTACAACTACCGGTTGCTGAATGGTGTGTATTAACGAAATTGGCCGAGATAATTGCTTCATATAGCTATTGCAATAATAATAATAATAATAATAATAATAATAATAATAATAATAATAATAATAATAATAATAATAAAGATGATGAACAGAATTTAAAAAGTCGCATTGTTAAAAGTTTGGTGTGCGAAGTTAGTCCTAATATAACACTTTATTAATTATATATAATAAATGTAAGCGAAGTTTATTCGTGCGTGCTACTCAAACTGCGCAACTCATAAGGGTTGTACCCGTGTGGTACAGTAGCCTTGCGTCCTCCAACCGTGAAGAAAGATTCGGTTTGAACCTATGCGTGTCCTAAGAGGAAGGAGGAGATTCAAAGAAAGAGAAGTGGTTTAGAAATTATGCAAAAATAGAATATCTCACGAGGTGAGGTGATATAGAGTTCAGCGTGTCTTTCAGCTGTGACTCTATACAAGATATGCATCTACGACGTAACGTGGAACCCGTACCACACGACTCCTGCCGGGAATCGAAACCCATATCACCTCTAGCTCTATCATGGGAGACACAGGGACATGTAAAAATAATCGAAAATAAACGATATTAATGTTAAATCCATAGCTTTCCTGGTCCTAAAAATTCCTAATTGAAAGATATGAGTGTCTATTCAATAGTTTTCGGGGCCGCTGAAGTGAATAGTGACACTCCCGATATCATAAAAGCCAAAGTTTTTATTCTTCGTTAGCGGCAAGTTAATTCATTTGCTCCTGCTGGAAATGGATTCGTACTATTTCTTTCCGATTCAAATATGTATTCTACTGGGAAAACTCATCTCAAATATATCTTTGAAATATAAACCTATTCTTCCCGTGCAACGCCGGGTATTTCAATTAGTAAATAAATAATTAATAAATAATAAATAATAAATAAATAATAAATAAATAAACAATGAGTATATTTAATGGAAACAGACATATGTATTTTTGAATGTTGTATATGAATTGCTAATTCATACTTTATCTAGTAGAAAATGGTGCATCCATTTTATATTCTGAAGCAATAGGGAGAACTATTGGAGGTGTATTTTATTTATCTACTGTCGAATTTAGTGTGGAATAATTTCAAGTAATTTATTTCGAGACTATCGAGACGAGACTGAGACCGCTATTTGTCGGTTGAAAGGAGACTAATACTGTAAATAGTCTCGTTTTGATACCAGTCCTACTTCGGGGTTTGTTCTCTAGTAACTGGTTGCGTAGTGCACCTACAGTATATAAGATGTCGTATATTTAAATGTTTGAGAACTTACCCCACCTCCACTTGACGGATCGTTCTAACTAAAACTACCAGACCGTTTATGTAATTTTGCGTTTAAGTACAGGTCCTACCCTTATGTCAATTATTTTCTTGCAACAGAGAATGAAAAATGTAACAATTATAACGTTGATCGCGCATAATCCTGTATAGATAAAAGGCACTTTATAGAGTGTCAGACTCCGTGGTGTAAATACAGTAGTTACTGGCTTGGTAAGTTCATCACTGAACGCGTTTCCTTCATATCGTGCAATGACGTCACCTTTGACACATGCTCGGGACAGGACCACAGGAGGAGTAACGCTGTTGTTTGCTTACTCGGTGCTGTTTATTCTCTTTGGAACCTGATGTGAAATTACTGCTTTCTCCTTACTTTCAGCTGTTTTTGCTATTTCTAATTTAGATGTCTATTATATTAGTGGAATTTTATTCCATCATGGAAATATATTTTATTTCTTTTTAAATGTAAATAATAAGAAAAGTCTATTTGGACAAGTTTCCCCACAACTCTAGAGGTATTGTCTTGGGTGCGCTTTTCTTTTCTTTTCCTTTAGGGCCGCGGTGGCTCAGTGGCAGAGCTTTCACCTCTAGTGCTTGGCGCCTCGGGTTCGATCCTAGCCCCCGCCAATTGAACTTTGTGGCGGACGAACACCGTGTGCGTCGGTTTCCTCGCGGTTCTCCTATTTCCTCCCACTCTCTTCATTTCATTCATTACTCATCATCACCGTCTCCTTTAGCCTAACCGGCACAACCGTGGGACGTAAAACTTAAAGATTTCATTTCATTTCTTCAACACAAATGCAATTAAAACCTGACTCTGAGAGCGCAACAATGTTATCTTGTTCGAAGGGTCAGTGATTTTGTGTCGAAGGTAATGTCACGCGAAGAGACAGGCTGCGCGTGGGCTTACTTTGTCTTACGTTTCACAACATTGATCTTGGTCAAGTGGCCTATTGCTTATGCCTTTAGGTATTTGCCCTAAAGCCATACAGCGAGCTGTGTGCGTTCTGTTACTCCCTCCCTGCCCCTCGCGGTGTTTGCGAAAATATTATTTGATTTTCATGCATTGGGATAAGGGGTGAGACATACCTTGGGAATATGGAAGGGAGTAACATATAAAATGATCGAAAACGACAACCGATGTTAATGTAGAGTTCATAGTTTCGAGGTCGCTGAGATGATTAGGCGTAAAGCTATCAGCTATTTTCTGTTAGTGGTTTCTTCATATACGTCTACCAAGTTAACGAACCTTGACTTATCCGAGTACAGTAGTTGGTTAGTGTGTCCTCGATGGCTATTTTTACTTTTTCCATGATCATCCCATACCATACAGTATTTTTTTATGTTTTGAAAAAGCTTGATTTTATCAATTCGTTAAACAAGAATGTTTCTTTTTTCCTAACCATGTTTCTTAGTATTATCCTCTTCATTCTAACTAATTTAAATATTTTCAATAATTCAGAATTTTGACTAAAAAATGTTACAATGATCAAGATTTGTATAAGAAGAAGAGCCTTCAATTCTAATCATTGTCATAAACGGAAGGGAAAACTTATTAAAAAAAATGAAATAACTTAGTAGACGTAGAAAATCGATAGAAATAATGAACATCGACTATTAGTTGACTGTTAGAAGTATAGTAGATATAGTTCTCAACCCAAGTAGAAGATGCACTCTTTGCTTCATGAAAATAATAAACATTTTTGAAAAATAATTACAGAAAAGTAATTTGAAGACATTTACTGAGCAAACGAATGTTACTGGTTAGTGTTGACGCTTCGTAATTGAGAGTCTCCCGGTTCAAATTTCGATACGAGGCATCCTGACTAGTGATTTTGCAGTACCACTGGGCGAATACCAGGATACCTTTAATACGTAAGCTTTGGCAAATTTTCTTGAAATCTTTGTTCTTACGTTGTTAATGTTTCAGTGTGAAATGGCATTTTGCTGCATGGAAAATATTTTTAGTAAACAAAATATAGTAGATGAATAGTTAATGTAAGGAACTCCTACTTGTATGGCTTAGGTTCAAATCCCGACTGTTCTTATTGATTTTTTCTTTTAGCTACGCTCATATGTTGCACTCCAGAAGTTCAATTTTGAATTAAATGTAGTCGCAGCTAGTTTAAACTGAAATTATTTTCAAAACTATTTGCTATTACATGTTTTTGTTTTACTTGCGATGTTTCAACTTTGATATTAGATCTTAGAACCCTAATGAAACTCATTTGCCTACGTCATATCATGTTCAATGTTTTCACAACAACGATAGTCGGGCGGTAATACAGAATTTCATTGTTACTGCAGGGCCGGATCTTGAAGCCTGCGAACTACCCATTCGCAGGAGGCGCCAGGTGAACAGGGAGCCAAATTAGAAAAATGAATTTTGTTTTAAATGTAAATATTTATTTAAAAAAATGTTATGATGAAAAATTTTCCTCATATAGCTTCAAATAAATATTGTACAGACTGAGATACAGATAAAATACATCAAAAGGACAATAAAGTCGAATCTTTGCGTGGTTGGCTGTAAAACACCCTTTACAAATGAAATGGACTCGTACATCAATTGATGCCAATACCACACGCATAAGTGGTGCTAGTTTGAGGAAAATTTCCACGGCACAGGATAGACCTTTTTAAAGAGGGAAAAAGGATATTTTACGAATATGAGATACAATGAATGTAAATTTAGCTTTCCAATAGATGTTGTATTAAGCACTATGACCGTAGAGCTAAAGACAGTGGTATTCTTTCCACAATCCCACCATATGCACAAAATACAAATATAACAGACTCTTCATTCCTTCCTCAACAATCCTTTCGACACCTTGCTAGAGAATATCATTGCCAAATATATCTTTAAAATCCGAATGGATCAACAAACGAAAGGAATTCAACCGCAAGTATTGTTTATGGATTGGGTGGCATTATCACAGTAGAAAGAAATGTCTCCAAGGGTGCTCCTCCATCTTGTCTTAAACAGTGTCTTCGCATAGTACTTTGGTTCAATGACCTCAGTTAAGGGTTGAGAAAGATCACCGTAAATGAAATTCACATTATCAAAGTTGAAGCAAGCATGGGCGCCCAAAAGGGGACGAGGGGGCCGGGCCCCACGTGGCTTACGACAAGTATAATATATATGTATAATTTCTTAAGATTTTCTTAATACAAATAAAAATACCAAACGTAATATACCAACCAGGAAGATGACCCCTCTAAAAAATTCTTCGGGCCCCCATGCAAGCAAGTAGGCTTTTCTTGTCCATTCGCCCAGGGAGTGGAGCGAATACTAAGAAAAGACGGGCGGTACAAGTAGATTTTTAAAAATCATTTCTGAGGGAAATTTTAACTTAAGTTCCTAATGGCTCAAATCGTTGTCCACTGCTTAATGCTCACTTTGTTTAATATCTATTAGTTCATTTGTCGTTCGTCAAGATTTTCATTTCTATCCTAAGTCATTTCGTTTTTGTTTTATTTTTTAAATTTATAATGATGTGTGCTTTCACTTTTTAATAGTACTTTGTTTTTCATGTAATCATAATGAGCAACGATATAAAACCAAGTGAGCATTTCAGCGGAAAAGAAAGCTACAAAACATGAAAGAAGATAAGAGGCAACCGAAGGCTCTAAAAGGTTTCTTTCGCGTTCTGGACAAAATCATACAAATGCTGAGGTGGGGAGTTGTCAATACAAGTCACTGTTAACGAAGCATTTGCAGGTCGACATTCTTTTGAAACTGTAAGGTTATTTTACCTGATTGCAGTAATTTAATTGTTGAATTAAAATGGGACGATACGGTCATTTCTGTTACGGGTCTGAATTAAATTTCATGTATTTCAAAATATGTTTGAATACAATTAGTTTTCACGCGGCATATAAGTATATAACTTGAAAGAATATAATCGAAAGCGATGAAAGGTCATTTGGATGACAAGTAGTTTTTTTTCAGTACTCTCACTTTCAATCACAGCAGCATATACAGATGCTTGTTTTATTATAACAGTATAACAATAATTATTAATCCATTCTCTGTTATTAAATTTAGATGGAGCGATATTTTAAATTAGTAATAATTCTAACGCAAACTAGAGTTTTGATTATTAGTTACTTGTGTTCAGGGATGCACCGACATAGGTGCTAGGGATGCGCACGAGACGAATCGAGACAGGATTTTCCAGACAGAATTCGAGTCGAGATACGATTCTTCCAATAGAGAAATATACATTTTTCGAGTCGAGACATCACTTTTACAACACATTTTCGAGACAAGACAGCTACACATCTTGTCTCGTGGGCATCCCTAATAGGTGCAGTGTTCCTTTCAGAAAAAAATCTTCCGGAGGGGTACACTTAGTATTCAGAGGGCCACTGCTGCTACTCTTTTATTTATTATTATATTACAGACGTATTATTTTGATCTCCTCCCGGGGGAAAGTGGCCCCCTAAAAATATGTGTGGACGAAACACTGCACAGGTAGTCTGAGAGTCTGGATCCTTCAATTAGCACACTTTCAGGGGCAGATACACAAAATTATTTGCATTTGTAGGCTATTCCGAAAAATCTTCGAACCCGAAAGAAAAATCTTGGGTGCATCCTTGCTTGTGTTTACATTGTGTTACTGCCTGATTTCGTACGTTTATGTTGGAAAGAAACATGAAAGAATTGAATTGTTCTATAGGCCTAAAGGGCCCTGAAAAGAATTTTTGCGAAGGAACCTGATTTTAAAGTGCTGCCACTGGATCGAGGACAAATTAAATGTCAATTAAGACACATACTTTTGTCATTTGTTGTGTATTGAACTAGTTTAACTAAAATTAATAAAGAATTATTTGAAATCAAGTATTTCTCAAGAACGATTAAACGGACTAGCTTTGATGGCCATTGAAAATTACATTCTGAATGAAATTGATATTGATGCAATAATAAGAGATTTTGCCAAATTGAAAGCCAGAAAAGTGTCTTTATAACATGAACTTTACAGTAACAAAGAAAACGAGAAATTAAGCTAACTACCATATTTGTATCACTGGAAAACACTATTTAAATATGCTTTTAATGAAGTGTAAGAGCATATCTCTTTGTCAAAATCAAACCTGTGATAATGTTAAACTTAAAGCTCATTAGTTTTATTCTATTTCGACTTTTATGTTTCAACTGTATTTGTCAAAATTCATCTTAGGTATACATTTTAGTTGTTTCCTGTGCTTATTTAATAAAAAGATATATAAATTATTAAAACTGGAACTTTGGTCATGATTCATCCACAGTTAATTAGGTTTAATTTCGCCATTTTCCTTTAATACTCACAGGAAGACTGAATTATTATATATTGAAGAAATTTGTAATTGCAATAATTATCTGAAGAATTTTTGTCTATTACAGCATTCTATTCTTTTATTATCATTTAGGCGGGGACGACTAAATATTGTTTATTTACACTTACAAAATGTCTACAACCGATCCTGTTACTGTTTTATATATATATATATATATATATATATATATATATATATATATATATATAGAGAGAGAGAGAGAGAGAGAGAGAGAGAGAGAGAGAAAGTTTTGATTCAGAAAAAAGAACAGTTGAACGTACGATGCAACATGGGCTCCTGGAAGGATTTCAAACGAATTTAGTATACGTATACATTACCATCTGAACAATTTAACCCTAGAAATGCTTTCGATCACTGAAATAAATTCCTGCCCACGCTCCTGTAAAGCAGTAAGAATTTTAGGGACTGATCATGGGGTAATGCCTCCCTGGAGCAACGACAGTTCCCCAGAAATCATACCTCTGATAGGTCCGGATGTGACACCAGTATTTGTGTATTACCACTCCTCACTCTAAGTGTATTGAAACTTAAGTCAAAGGAACTGTTCTGAAATCTTCACCGGTTCGCTCCTCTGAAACCGCATGCGAATGGGGCCAACCTTGGTCATATACCACATCTGGAATATTACCGTTTATGTCAGAGATCCCGAAAAATATATATTCGACACAAATAAAGGATGTTTTCGATTTTATTTATTTATTTATTTATTTATTTATTTATTTATTTGCCTGTCACCCTCCCACTCTGACCTCCATGCCAACCAAGGCTTAACTTAAGCAACATCGACAGCGTCACTATTCATCTGCGACCACGAAAACTAATACCATAACGATTTCGATATTAATATTGTTCATATTGAGTACTTTTACATGCCACTTGCCCCCTTATTACGGATGGCTTCAGTATCTCGCCCCCACAACTATGGAGCAATTTCAACAAACTTACGTATAGCTATAAACCACCATCTGTAAAATAAATGTGCGGGTGACCTTTTTCGGGGAGGAATTCATTAGCTACTTTTCCAATATCAATGTGGTGGCTTTTTTCTCTTTCCATGCTAAAGATTGCCGAAGAGCTCAACTGCATTTGCACCACTGTCCTATGAATATAGATTTTAATGGCATTTACTTTACTAAGTGCTTGCTTAGGTGTTACAGGAAAAGTGAGATTCTGTTATAAATGAGTAGGGGTCTAAACAAATACGGAAAACTATTAGCAATGACACTACTCGAAATGAGCTTTCGCAATATAATGGAACAGTATTTTATTCGAATATGAAGGAAATCATTGCATAAATTGGCCCTTCCCCTCCTTAGAAGTCTAAGCTACAATACGTATCTAATAATTTTGAATTAGAAATATATGCATCGAGTTTCATATCCTTAACTTTAAGGTCTCCTGAGTTAAGTAAATGAATAACCTTCCTGCTAACGAAAGAGTAAAGCTTTGGGCCTTAATGGTATCTGGAGTGTAATTATTAATTTCAGCAACCCCGAAAACTATTGAATAGACACTCATATCTTTCAATTAAGAATTATTACATTTTCACCCCTCCCATTAAACCTCCATGCCGATAATGCTACACTTTGATGTGAACGATATAGAAGGTTTCATAATTCATGTACTCAAAAGCTATGGATTTAACATTAATATCGTTTATTTTCGATTATTTTTGCATGTCCCTGTGTCTCCAGGGGCGCCCATTAAGGGAGTAAGAGGGGCGATTGCCCCCTCTAGAGGAAATTATACTTTGCAAGATCGAAAACCCAAAAATTGTTTGAATATTTACTCCAAAATTTGGAACTATATTTGAAATGTCGCCTGTACTTGCCCCCTTTGAAAACCACAATATGAGCGCCCTTGTGGGTCTCTCATGATAGAGCTAGAGATGATACGGGTTTCGATTCCCGGCTGGAGTCGTGTGGTTCGGGTTCCACGTTAAGTCGTAGATGCACATCTTGTATAGAGTCACAGCTGAAAGACACGCTGAACTCTATATCACCTCACCTCGTGAGATATTCTATTTTTGCATAATTTCTAAACCACTTCTCTTTCTTTGAATCTCCTCCTTCCTCTTAGGACACGCATAGGTTCAAACCGAATCTTTCTTCACGGTTGGAGGACGCAAGGCTACTGTACCATACGCGTACAACCCTTATGAGTTGCGCAGTTTGAGTAGCACGCACGAATAAACCACGCTTACATTTATTATATATAAGTAATAAAATCTTATATTAGGACTAACTTCGCACACCAAACTTTTAACAATGCGACTTTTTAAATTCTGTTCATCATCTTTATTATTATTATTATTATTATTATTATTATTATTATTATTATTATTATTATTATTATTATTATTATTATTATTATTATTATTATTATTATTATTATTATTGCAATAGCTATATGAAGCAATTATCTCGGCCAATTTCGTTAATACACACCATTCAGCAACCGGTAGTTGTAGAAATCAGGCTTTTGCAACAGCAATTGTTAGCTCAATCGGTAGAGCGCAGACTTATGGATTCAAGGGTTACGAGTTCGAATCTAGCCTAAGTCAGGAGTTTTTTTTCTGATATAATTCTTGAGATGGAAATGTTACTCTCTTCACCTTTATCTCGTAATTCTGAATAGAGATGTTTGGATGTGAAAGAGAAAAGTATACTAGGATATCAGAAAAGAAAGATAAATTACATGATACCTTTTGCAATTTTTAACTATATTTTCACCTATCTAGGACGTTTCTAAAATGTTCAGACTTCTAGACCTCCTTTTCGCTCTCTTACGTGTCCTTTAACTAATTTCTACAATTACTTATTGAGTCTAATTTACTTATAATTACTTATTGAGTAATTATACATATATTACAGATGTCTTATCTCTTTCTCTTTTCTCTACATCATGTCTTGAGATGAATGTTTTGACAATAGGTTACAGACACGATTTTACAAAATAATTCGATCTGCGATATCAGTGATACATATTGTGGTGTTTAACTTAATATATAAAGCAATAAATATAAAAACTGAGAATACGAATCTTTTCGTGCACTGATGCTTCAAATCTGTGTCTTTACTCCCTATACCTATGTTAATTCCCTAGTCAAAATAAAAACTCTTCAAAATTAATCAAAAATTCTTATACAACCATCCCTTCCTTGGAGTACTGCGCGGTCACATACCCGTCACTGCGATGTAAAGGCACTTATGGCGACGAGGATACAAATACACTAAGGCAAGGCACATTTGCCGAACTCAATTGAAGAGGCGCTCACCTCAGTGAGAATCAGCGAAACTAACCCTCGAAAACAACAACTGACTGAACCAACCAACAAGATTAAAAAGCAAGAGGGGGGGTTCGCGAGTGACCGACGTACAAGATTCAAGTTCTCCAAACATTGTCACTCCTAAAGAATCGTGGTTTCCAGAGAACAGTAGTTCAAAAACAACCATGACTCCTGAAGAACCACGAGTACCGAAGAACAATGACGAACCATGACTCCCGAAGAATCATTATTCTCCAAGAACCACGACTCCCAAAGAACAACGACTCCCGAAGAACAACGACTCTCGAAGAATCGTTGCTCATTTCTAGTGAATAACGACTCACTCTCTCATCCAAAAAAGTTAGTCAGAAGAGTTGGCTCACTCGCGAGCGATACATCACTACTTGGTACAAGTATACCAAGTTTAGCCCTTATTGTCATTCATCGGCCCACGCTGGCATTTTCGGTTGGTACCACGCTGGCATTTTCAGTCCCTATTTTGAAAAAGTTGGTACAATTCTACCCAATTCAGCACTATTTAACAGATACTTGTCACATTTTCAAAAATTTTAGTAAGATTTTTCAGGTCGGTAGCCAGCCTAAAAATGTAGGGGGGGCACCCTAGCCCCCCGTGGATAAGGGTCTGAGATGTTTCCTATACCTCACGTTGCTCATACTGTGTGTTGGACTCGTAAAAAATGCTGTTGAACATTCATTCTGTGACACTGCATCGCATAACGGTACGAAATTAGTGTGTCTATTGGCTTCCTTCGGCCGTGAAATATGCGAGAATAAGGTGCAATAGTTTATATTTTTTACATTTTATTATAACGTACTGTTTACACACCAACTCAGAGATGATTGATTTGTTCCTCGTTTTATATATTTTTTCATATATGACCATAATACCGTTTTGGTTTATTGGTCATTTTGAAATAGACTCGTTTGGTTTCCTTACATTACAAACCGAAGATGACAGCTGTTTTCTCTTTTAATTTGCGGCCTCTGTTATACTTCCTACCTGCGAGAAAAATTTCATCTATTTTCACGGTTGTTCGACGTCCTCCTATTTGGATGTTTTAAAAAAGTACTACTAAAAAGAGTAATTTCTTGATTTGGACTCTTGGAAGAGGAGGGAAGTGTTCTAAAACTTTACTTATTTTAGTTTCGGGTTAGAGAGCCTTGTACTACACTGGTATAAAAAATAAATTCAACCCTTTTTGTTTCAATTTGGTACTATTTTTCAGCCCACTCCAGAGCTAGGACTGTGGCAACAGTGGATGGATTCGTTGTTTTAAATTAAACGTATGGTTCTGGCAATCGCAAAATATTTTCTGGTTGTAGCTTCGTATTATGCGGTAGCTATTACGGAAGTGTATGTTATTGAAGTATGAACACATTTATTACAAGCACATTCGGAAGAGTGTATAGAAGAAAATTTTTTCAAGAGCAAACTACATGAACTCGTGAAGTTTTTCACGATATATTATTCATGCCACGTTGTAGGGTTGTTAGGGAAATGCTTATTTATGAAATATGAACAAAATTCTCTGTCATTTTTCATAAAATCGTCCTTATCCTAAGAGTAAACTACCACTTGCGGACTTCTTCATGTAAAATGATATGCCAATTAAGAAATTGTAAATATTAATGCAACAATATCAAATCAAATAAACTCATTTTTGAACAAATTGTCCGAAACCCCTTTGCGAATGTTTCAATGAAAATGATTCATATCATATTGTGAGTTTAATAATGGAACATTTACTTATGAAATATCAACAATAATTTCCTGAATCGCTTGTCAGAAAATCGTTCTCAAAAAACTCACCGATTTATAATTGTCGTTTTCTTAATGAAACATTTACACATACATTGTATTCACGAAATATAAACAAAATTGCCTGAGTCGTTTCCGAGAAAATCGTCCGGGAAAATACACCTCCAAGAGTGAACTACCCCTACTATCTTGTTTAATGGGAAGTCCATCTCCTTTAGCCTAGCCGGCATAATCGTAGGACGTAAAAGATTTCATTTCATTTTTTAAAGGAAAATGATTTACACTATATTATAATATACAGTAGGTTTCTTAATGCAATATTGATTTTCGAAATAGGAACCAAATTCCCTGTCATTTCTGAGAAAATCGTCCAGGGAAAATGCACCCTCAACAATAAACTACCTCTAAGGGCACCGATCCTAGGGGGCCCGGCCCCCAAATGTTCATGTAGTCCCCCAGTATATTTATGTATATGTATTTTTATTGTTATATGTATATTTATGAATATACCAAATTTGGCATAATTTGAATTCAGTTTGACTTAAAATCCTCATATATTTCTTCTTAGACAGGTGTCTTCAACCAAACACACAACAGAATGGGCTTCCCAAAGTTTCAGAGAAATCGGCGCTTTAGATTACCTCTTGTGATTTTTTAGGTAAAAATGATCTATACCATACTGTAAGTTTCTAAATGCAACATTTATTTATGAAATGTTAACAAAATTGCCTGAGTACTTAAAAAAAAAAAAAAAAAAAAAAAAAAAAAGATCGCCCGAAACGAAAAGCACACCGAGACTAAATTCTCTCTTCTGGAGGTTTCCCAGAGAATTATTTTACACAATAATATAGGATTGTTTATGTAATATTAGTTTATGGAGACTAAATCAAAAAATGAAAATGAAATGAAATCTTTCAGTGTAACGTTCCATGAATATGCCAGTTAAGCTAAGGGAGGCTATGATTAAAGCAACTGAAAGATGATGGAAGAATTGATGGAATGAGAAAGTGGGAGGAAACAGTAGTACCACGAGAAAACACAAGGACACGATGTTTAGCCACCACAAACTTACTTGGGCGGGAATTGAACCAGGGACCCCACATACAAGAGGTAAGCGCTTTACCACTGAACCACCGTGCTTCCTACTAAAGGAAAAAAGTGAAAATATTATTTCTTTCGCCCTTCAGCAAAATACCCTCATCTTTGAGATTAGTAAGAAACTCGACAAACTCGACCACAATTGTATAAAAATTTTTAAGTTTAAAACTTGGTTTCGATTAGTGCTCTCAACGGGTCGAGTCGGGTCGGGTTGAAGACCGACCCGACCCGACCCGTGACCCGAATTGACTGACTTGACCCGAACCGTGATCCGACCTGATTGACCTGACGCGACAACCCTACCCGAGCTGACCCGGTTGACCCGACCCGACAACCTGACCCGAGCTGACCCGACACCCCGACCCGAGTTGACCCGACTGACCCGACAACCCGACCCGAGTTGACCCGACTGACCCGACCCGACCCGAGCTGACCCGATCCGAGTCGGGTCGGATCGGGTTACGGGTCGGGTCGGGTTACATTTTGATCCGTTTGAGAGCACTATAGTCACGACACTGGGTGAACGCCAAAATGCACTCCCATTGGGAATTAAACCCGGACCACGTGTACCGAAGTCTTACACGTTAACCACTAGCTAGATCAAGCGGGGGATTTGTATATGCATCTTAATGAATATTTGGCACTTTTGAAGTTTGGTTATTTCTTTTTATAACTGATACCAATGTCCGACGTGGGAGAAATTTATTTTTATTTCTTGCTTTAGTTCTATGTGACGAAATTTTTATTCAAGGTGAGTGTTCTCACCTGCTTGGACGGCAGGGGGTCTTCTCGGAAGGCAGTAGCAAGGAAATCACAAAAGGAAATCGTTTAACTACAATGATAAGGGTTGAGGAAACAGGAGAACACCTGTGATTTTTTCCAACCCTTCGACTTTCATTCCAAAATAGGTTCTTATGATTACGGGACCCGTGCCACTTTGATTTTTCTTTCTCGGTAATTAAAACGTATTTTACAGTATATATAGTTGCACGTAAGAAGATACATAATATGAATTTTGTAATTTAAAATTTAAAAATACAGTATGATATTTAATTATAAAGTACTAATTTTATTTCATCACTTTCAGCCCAACAAATGAAATTCAAACAATTCGCTCCCTGGGTCTTGGTGATCAATACTGCGTCTTATTCTTTGTCTTGCAGTCAAGTCTTGGTCCTGCATTTCGTAGTCGTGGTGGTCTTTCATGCTATACAAGAGCCAAGAATGCTCGCCTCATCGGTACAGACGAAGACAAAGTGTGATCTTGATTATGGTCTTTCATACTATATGGAAAGCAAGAAAATATGCTCATCGCTACTTGGTGATCACCAAAACAAGGCCAAGAGCAAGATTACTATGCAATTCATCTTGCATATCCAATCTTTATCTTGTTCTTGTATCGGTGTCCTTGGGCTTGGTGAAATAAAATGAAATATTCAGTTTTAGGTCCCTCGATTCTGCACCGAGGCTAAGGGATACGATGACCATGAGAAATGAATGAAATGGTGGAATGAAGAAAGTGGGAGGAAACAGAAGAACCCCGAGAAAACCAACTACACGGCGTTTCTCCACCACAAAGCCTACTTAGCACAAGCTGGGATCGAACCATGGACACCATGCACCAGAGATGAATTCTCTACCACTGAGCCACCGCAGCCTTGCTTGGGCTTGGGCTTGTTCGTCCATATCCAATCTTTCTTTTGGCCTTGCTTAAACAACTTCTAGTTTTGTTCTAAATCCAGACTCCATATTGGCGTAGATATTAATATTACAGTCGATTGGTAAAATCAATCTTCCACATTTACAAATTAAAGTACACACAAGTACAAAAATAAGCATTTACCATAAAAACACTAACTGCAAGTGTTCAAAATAGATTTATGGCTTCTATAAAATCAATTGAAAATTGCTATTTTTAATTAGGCAGCTAGTGAAAAACAGCAGCTTTCGACTCCAGCCGAGTTTAAGCTCAACCTAAACTCAGTTGACCAAAGTGAACTGACCCGACTGACCCGACCCGACAACATGACCCGATAACCCGACCCGACAACCCGATCCGATAACCCGACTCGAGCTGACCCGATTGACCCGACCCGACAACCCGACCCGAATAACCCGACCAGACTGACCCGACTAGACAACCCGACCCGAGTAGCCTGACCCGACAACCCGACCCGAGCTGACCCGACTGACCCGACCCGACTACCCGACCCAAGTTGACCTGACCCGACCCGATCCGTAACCCAACCCGTTTGAGAGCACTAGTTTCGATACTTTGAATAGTACAGCCTCTAGGTAAGAGTACATTAGAATGAACAGACAGATAGGCATCAAGAAATCGCTTTTACGATAAGTACGTATGACTATGAAACGTGTAATTTTTTTGAAATATCGAATTCGATCTTTTTTTCACGATTATCGTACTTTATTTTCTTCTATCGTCACTCTGGGACCACGGTGGCTTAGTGGTAGAGTGTTCCACTCTCGCGCATGGGGCCTTTGATTCAATCCCAGCTCGCGCCAAGTGGACTTCGTGGTGAATAAACACCGTATGGGTGGGTTTCCTGGAGGTTCTCCCGTTTCCTCCCACTTTCTTCATTCCACCATTTCATTCATATCTCATCACTATCGTCTCATTTAGCTTAGCCGACATATCCCTGAGACGTAAAACCTAAAGATTTATTTCATTTTCTATCGTCACTCTTAGATAAAGTGCATAAATAGAGTAGTTTCTGTCACCTAGAGAAGTTTTTTGTTTTAAAGAACCACGTGGTAATTAGGTGATTTAAGTATACTAAAAGAACATGATTTATAATGGATTACTTCTAGTTTACTGTATTAGAAAAAATATGTTTAAAAGATTTCTAATTCAACTTGAAATATTACAGTTGTTTGTTTCTTTGTTTTTGATGTTGATGTTACTTTCAAATTATACTTTAAAAACTACAAACAAAAGTGTCAACAAAACAAACAAATTATTACCAGAATGATATATACTGCCTCATCACCTTCTTTTTTTTCGCTGAGGAATAACTGTTGAAGAACAAACATGATTCTCTCTAAGTTTCCGAGTGACCTTTTTTGCTTGCTTTCAAAGAATTCTGGAAAAGTTTCTAGGCAGCTAAATCTGCGTTGTGTTTTGGTTGCAAGCAGAAAATGAAAGCAAGTAGAATATCTTTTTTTTTTTTTCTAATTCATCTTTTTTTCTTTCATTCTTTTATGTCTTTCACAAAATGAAAGAAGCTTCCTTCGGAGTAAACAAACAGCCACAAACACACAATGCTTCTTGTGGTTTGAGAGAGTGTGTGACCGACCACTCAATAATACAGTGAAGAGTCTCCAGGATATTCTCTTAACGTCAATCACGGAGGAAACCATTCTGGTCACGTTAGCGTTAGACCATAGCGCACCATTGAAGAATTTTTCAATTTGCTACAAACCCACTACTCGGCCTTCACATCCTAATCTCTTTCTTCACTGCTCTTCGTTTCACTATTTCCCCATAGTATTTTGTTCTTTTTAACAATTCAGAACACTTTACAATTACTTCTTGTGGCAAAGTATTTAAATTAATCATATGATTCTCTTTTCTAAGTACAACTGAAATGTCTTATTTATATAAGGGTACTAAAGCGTAGAATCTATCGTACTAGGTAAAAATATATATTGACAATTATAAAACAAGTATTCTTTTTTTAAAAAAAAATCATTAATATATTTTTTAAATTTATAAAATTATTAAATAATCCATTATTAAAAATATAAGGAATACGTTTTGTGAAATTCATTCGACAAATCTTTTCATTTAATTACAACGGGTAGATGATAATGTCAATTGTATAACGTAGTAAAAGGGAAAAATGACATGTGGCCTCATTCCGTAACGGTTTGCGACAACGCAACTCAGAATCTGCGTTTAAGAGATTAGAATTAGGAAGTAGGTAGATTTCTGGGCTTTCGGGATATATGGCCATGTCAGCCCATTACGTATAAGGGGTGACATCCTTTGGCGATCATACTGCGCGAAAAATTGGGGACGGAGAAAGGAATGAGGAAGCGACCTAGGACCATTATGTGAGGTACCATCCCAACATTTGCTTGGTGTGAATGAGGAAAACCTCACTCAGGGTGGCTGGGCAAAGAAAAGCTGTTAATCCTTTTCGACAGTGTCCCGACGAGGAATCGAACCGTGGACCGCTCGCATAAAAGGCGAGAGCGTTAGTGACTATGCTACACGGGGCTACAATCAGCGTTTAAGTTTATAATAATAGATAAGAGTTATAGTTGAGGTCCAGATTAAGGATAGTCAGTGAAATTAAAGAGACTTTTTTTTTTTTTTTTTTACTTTTCTTGCTGTCCAAATAATCGCATATAGATTGTATTTGTATTGTATTTATTTACTCCATTTGAAACCTAGATACATTTGGTATTTGGAGGGTTCAGACAGTCCTCTTTCTTGTTTCAAATACACTTAGAAAAAGAAATATGTTACACTATTTAATATACATTATTGTAAAGATAATCTGCTACGCTGTAATATACTTTATCCACCAGGAATCTCTTGAGGTTCTTTTTAAAAACATTTATATTTTCTTCATTTTTTATTTCTCTGGGCAGCTTATTGTAAATTTGTACTCCCATATGGCTTGGGCCTTCCTGTACTAGATAATGTTAGTTTTGTAAAATATTGTCTTCTTTCATTTTGTTGTCTGGTATTATAAACGTGACTTATTTGGGTTCCATCTTTCAATTTAGCTGCATAGATTGCGCTTTCGTATACATACATAGATGGTAGGGTAAGGATGTGGTGCTGTTTAAATTTTTCTTTGCATGATGTCCTCATGTGTAGACCAAATATTATCCGTATTGCTTGCTTCTGTTTCATGAAGACTACTTTGCTGCTTGAAGATTTGCCCCAGAAAATGATGCCGTAATTTAGTATAGGGTGTATAAGCCCGTAGTATACTTGGATCAAAGCTTTAGTGTTTAACGTTTCTTTTAGTATCCTGAGTGCATAAAGTCTGGAATTTAATTTTACTATTATTTCTTTAACGTGGGTTTCCCAAGTTAGATTTTCATTTATATTTAATCCTAAAAATTTAATTTCATGTGTGAAATCTTGTTTTAGATCGGTCAATTTATTTTTGATTTCTTTTATTTTCGTGTTTTGTTTTGTGTGAAAAAGTAGGTATTTTGTTTTTGTGTTGTTTATGCATAAGCAGTTACTTTCGAACCATTTTTTGGCTTGATCCAATACTCTACATGTGTTGTTCCTTAGCTCACTTACGGTTTTACCCTCTACAATTACGCTTGTGTCATCTGCATATAAAATTACTTCAAAATTCTTTGATATTCCAGGAAAATCATTTATATATAGTAGGAATAGGATTGGACCTAATTAATCATGTGCTCTGAAAATGATTTCGTGCTATCCTATCCCATTATATGCAACTATTTCATCAGGAAATTCATTCCTAGTGCCTTAGAATTTTTTTCGGTAGAAGTTGCATTAATGGGTGTAGATTTACTTTACGAGGACTTTCTCTTACGGGTTTAAGCACCTGTCCGGGCGTATGCTATAAAAATGACTGCGCACGAAACACAAATCAACCTGTGTTTGATTTGCTAGTAAGACCAATTAGCGAGAATGCTATCTAACTAAGCCAGAGCAGGAGAGCAGCAGAAGACCCGCGCGATAGTGGCGGAGGGTATGCATATAAACAAGAATAGTGCATCAAAAGCACTTGATATCGCATAAAATCACATAAGTTACAGTGCTTGTAATGATTTCATACATGAACTCTAAACTAGTAAACATGATATACAGTCGTCTTTGATACACACTTATTCATTTTAACTCTAGTATAGCGATTGTAATGGTTTCTTACTTGCAACATTACACTTGTAAACATAAAGTACTGGTTTTCTATATTGTGATTTTTTTTCAACAGTTGAATTTATTATCCTACACCAGTAGCGTAGCCAGGAGGTGTGTTTGGGGGGGGGGCCAAGTGCTGTTATAGGTACATATAGAAAAATTACAAACAAAAAAATATATAAACATAAAAATATATAAAAAATTACATACATCAAAGTACTAAAGTACATTGTCGGACCTCTTTGGGGGGGCCCGGCCCCTCCGGGCCCCCCCCTTCCCTACGCCACTGTCCTACACAATCCTCTTTTACATACAGTCACAGAATTTAACCATGAAATTACCATATTTATGACAATATTTTTAATCAGTAGAATAATTAGTTTTTGCATGTTTTGTGTAACGTTCCACCAGGGGTAAAAGTCAGGGGGTGCTCTTAACCTATGTCCCGAATCTCTACTTTCACGTTCTCTTCGCAATGACGTTACCAGCGAGGAACTTAGATCTTGTCGTCTGCTTGGATCGCGCGAAGATTTGCTAGTAAGACCACAAACAATTCTTTATTTTGGGTTTTTGCTGTGTTGAATTGTGTTGCTTTCTTTTCTAGTGACAAATTTTTGTGGACACATCTTTCTATTGTACGCTTTTGAGTATGTGGACGAATATTATTTAATAGAGAAAAAAGTCTATATATCGGAAGATTTCTTTCCGTGGTTATGGCTGTACAGACGTGCAATATTGCAAGATAGCGTGGTGAACTTGAGTACGTGTTTACATATGTATTTGTCTTTTATCTCCAAGTGTTCCACATAATAGAATTTGGGATGTACCGATATATCGGTATGGGTGTCGGTAATATCAGCCACTTTTGGGAGTATCGGTATCGGCATCGGCAAATTGACACCGATATTTACCGACACATTTTCCGAACCATTTTCAATTTGTTTAATATTAATAGTGACACTTATATTTCATCGGTTTCTTTTAGAGTTAAAAGTTGTTCTAAATTATTATCAATTGTATACACGACTCCAAAAGTGCATTACCACCTGCAATTCTCGTTTTCCTGCAATAGCAGGCAACCCAAAAAGCTCGGCGGTTGGGTTGGTTCCGAATTCGAAAGGCGTTGGACCAAACCTCAATTTTGTTAAAAATATATCAGTGTGGCAAACTGAAAAATAAGGAAATAAAACAAATTGTTAACAATGACAATTTTATTATCGTGACGGAGTTGGATGACATCAAAAGTTACAAAACGATCTTACTTAAGCAGTTCAAAAAAGATGAATGTCAAAAGACACATATCAGAAAAAACATTTATCTCCTTCTCCCCCCCCCAAAAAAAAACAATTTTAAAAAAGAAAAAGTTACATAAAGTAAAGTTTAATATAAAAGACTCACCCAAAATTTTGAAAATTGACACGCGAAAGGCAAGAATAACTGAACCCGAGTGAATAAAATTGTGCACAGATATTGCAGACGTAAAATGTGGGAATACAGCCTTCATATTTTCCTAAAAAAAAAACGGTAGGGTGGGGCACGGACCCCTCCAAACCCTTGATCACGAGATATCAAAAATGCTTGTAACAGTATGTCAGATGTGTGTAAAGGACATGAAGAATTGTAACGAAACTTTTTCTATGAACAACACGTAAAAAATAAAGGAATACGAGGTTTTAATGTTCTGCGGAAAACAGTTTTAGGGGGTAAAAGCCCCCACGAAAAATTTTGAAATTTGACGTCCGAAAGGTAAGAAGAAGTGAACCGAACTGAATGAAATTCTGCACAGATATTATAAACATAAAATGAGGGAATACGGGTTTCTTATTTTCCTTTGAAAAACGGCTGGGTAGGGCGCGGACTCCTCCAAACATTTGATCATGAAATATCAAAAGTACTAGTAACAAATGTCAGATGGGTGTAAAGGACATGAAGAATTACAACGAAACTTTTTGTATGGACAATACGCAGAAAATAAAGGAATACGTTTTTTTTATTTTCTGCGGAAAGACAGTTTTATAGGGTAAAAGAACCCACCCCAAAATTTTAAAGTTGACGCGAGAAAGATAAGAAGAAGTGAACCGAAGTGAGTGAAATATTGCAAAGATGTCGTAGGTTTAAAATGAGGAAATACGGGTTTCGTATTTTCCTGCAAAAAAAGGTTCGGTGAGGCACGGACCCCTCCAAACATTTGATCACGAAATATCAAAAGTGCTAGTAACAGTATGTGAGATGTGTCTAAAGAACATGAAGAATTGCAACGAAACTTAATGTATAGATAATATGCGAAAAACATACAAATACTGTTTTTTTTATTTTCTGTGTAAAAATGGTTTTACGGGGATAAGCACCCACCCAAAATTTTGAAAGTTGACGAACGAAAAGCAAGGACAAGTGAATCGAAATGAATGAACTTGTGCACACATATTGTAAACGTAAAATGAGTGAATACGGGTTTCGTATTTTCCTGGAAAAAACTGTTGGAAAGGGCACGAACCCTTCCAAAGTTTTGATCACGAAATATCAAAAGTACTAGTAACAGTGAGGTGTGTGTAAAGGAAATGAAGAATTGCAACGAAACATTTTGTATGGAAAATAACCATAAAATAAATCAATACGAGTTTCTTATTTCCTGAGGAAAAACTGTTTTAGGGGTCAAAGGCTCCTACCCAAAATTTTGAAAGTTGACACCCGAAAGACAAGAAGAAATGAGCCGAAGTGAATGAAATTTGCACAAGTACTGCAGACGTAAAATGAGGATAAGGGTTTTATATTTTCTTAGAGAAAACAGTTGGGTGGGGCGCCGACCCTCCCAAACGTTTGATAACAAAAAATCAAAAATAATATTAATAGTATGTGAGATGTGTGTAAAGGAAATGAAGACTTTCAACGAAACTTTTTGTGTGGGAAATGTGCTGAAAACAAAAAAATACGGGTTTTTCATTTTTGCGGAAAAATGGTTTTATGGGGCAAAAGGCCCCATCCCAAAATTTTGAAATTTGGCACCGAAAGGGAAGAAAAAGTGAACCGAAGTAAATAAAATTTTGCGCAGATATTGTAGACATAAAATGAGGATATACGGGTTTCGCATTTACCTAAAAAAAACGGTTAAGTGTGGCACGGACTCCTCCGAATCTTTGATCACGAAATTTTATAAGCGCTAGTAACAGTATGTCAGATGTCTGTAAGGGACATGAAGAATTGCAACGAAACATTGTGTATGGAGAATACGCAAAAAGAAAATGAATACTTGTTTCTTATTTTATGCGGAAAAATTATTTTGTGGGCAAAAGAACCCACCCCAAAATTTTGAAAGTTGATGCCCGAAAGGTAAGAAGAATTGAGCCGAAGTGAAGGAAATTGTGCACAGATATTGTAGGCATAAAATGGGGGAGTATGGGTTTCGTATTTTCCTTGAGAAAACGGAAGCGTGGGGTGCCGACCCCTCCAAACCTTTGATCACGAAATATCGAAAGTACTATTAATAGTATGTCAGATGTGTGTAAAGGACATGAAGAATTCCAAAGAAACATTTCGTATCGACAATACGCAAAAAATAAAGGAATACGGGTTTTTTATGTTCTGCGGGAAAACGGTTTTAAAGGCTATAGCCCCACCCAAACTTTTGAAAGTTGAAGCCCGAAAGGCAAGAAGAAGTGAGCCGAAGTGAATTAAATTGTGCACAGATACTGCAGACGTAAAATGAGGATACGGGTTTCGTATTGTCCTGGGGAAAACGGTTCCGTAGTGCGCCAACCCCTCCAAACCTTTGATCACCAAATATCAAAAGTACTAGTAACAGTATCTGAGATGTGTGTAAAGGACATGAAGAATTGCAACATATCTTTTTGTATGGACAATACGCAAAAAAATAAAGGAATACGAGTTTATTATTTTCTGCGGAAAGACTGTTTTATGGGGCAAAACAACCCACCACAAAATTTTAAATTTGAAGCTGGAAAGCTCAGAACAAGTGAACCGAAGTGAGTGAAATATTGCACAGATATTGAAGGCTTAAAACGAGGGAATACGGGTTTCGTATTTTCCTGGAAAAAGAGGTTGGGTGAGGCACGGACTCCTTCAAACATTTTGATCACGAAATATCAAAAGTACTAGTAACAGTATTTGAGATATGTGTAAAGGACACGAAGAATTGCAACATAACTTTTTGTATGGACAATACGCAAAAAATAAAGGAATATGAGTTTCTAATGTTCTACGAGAAACGGTTTTAGGGGGCAAAAGACCCCATTCAAAATTTTAAAAGTTGACGCCCGAAAGGTAAAAAGACATTAGCCGAGGTAAATGAAATTCTGCACAGATATTACAGACGTAAAAAGAGGATATGAGTTTCGTATTTTGCTGAAGAAAAAGGTTGGGTGAGGCACCGACCCCTCCAAACCTTTGATCACGAAATATCAAAAGCGCCAGTAACAGTATGTCAGATGTGTGTAAAGAACATGAAGAATTGCAACGAAACATTGTGTATGCAAAATAACCAAAAAATAAATGAATACTGGTTTCTTATTTTCTGCGGAAAACTGTTTTATGGGTCAAAATCTCTCACCCAAAATTTTGAAGTTGACACCCGAAAGAAAAGAAGAAATGAGCCGAAGTAAATGAAATTTGCACAGATATTGCAGACAGAAAATGAGGTTACGGGTTTCGTATTTTTCTAGAGAAAACAGTCGGGTGGAGCGCCGACCCGTCCAAACGTTTGATAACGAAAAATCAAAAGTGCTACTAACAGTATGTCAAATGTGTGTATAGGACATGAAGAATTGCACCGAAACTTTTGTATGGACAATGCACTGAAAACAAAGGAATACGGGTTTTTTATTTTTGCGGAAAAACGATTTTATGGGGCAAAAGACCCCATCCCAAAATTTTGAAATTTGACGCCAAAAAGTAAGAAAAAGTAAACGGAAGTGAATGAAATTTTGCACAAATATTGTAGACATAAAACGAGGGAATACGAGTTTCGTATTTACCTAAAAAAAAAACGGTTAGTTGGGGCCCGGACTCTTCTGAACCTTTGATCACGAAATATCAAGAGTGCTAGTAACAGATTGTCAGGTGTGTGTGAAGCCCACCAAGAATTTCAAAGAAACTTTCTGTATGGACAATACGCAAAAATAAAGGAATACGTTTTTTTATTTTCTGCGGAGAAACAGTTGTAGGGGGCAAAAGAACCCACCCAAAGTTTTGAAAGTTGATGCCCGAAAGACATGAAGTGAGGCGAAGTGAATTAAATTGTGCACAGATATTGTAGACATAAAATGAGGGAATACGAGTTTCGTATTTTCCTGGGGAAAACGGAAGCGTGGGGCGCCGACCCCTCCAAACCTTTGATCACGAAATATGAAAAGTGCTAGTATGTCAGATGTGTGTAAAGGACATGAAGAATTGCAACACAACCTTTTGTATGGACAATACGCAAAAAATAAAGGAATACGGTTTTTTTTATGATCTGCGGGAAAACGGGTTTAGGCGGCAAGAGACCCACCCAAAATTTTAAAAGTTGACGCCCGAAAGACGCGAAGAAGTGAACCAAATTGAATCAAATATTGCACAGATATTGTAGGTTTAAATTGAGGGCAAACGGGTTTCGTATTTTTCTGAGAAAAACGGTTAGGGGGCTCGGACCTCTCCAAACCTTTGATCACGAAATATAAAAAATGCTGGTAACAGTATGTCATATGTGTGTAAAGGCCACGAAGAATTCCAACGAAACTTTTTGTATGGACAAATACGCAAAAAAATAAAGGAATGCTTTTTTATTTTCTGCAGAAAAACAGTTTTATGGGGCAAAAGAAAACACACCAAACTTTTGAAAGTTGACTCCCGAAAGGTACATGTTGTCTCAAAGGTCGAGGGCATTCTTTATTGCTATTTTAAGGAAAAAATTCGGGTATCATCGGGAAAAAGTAAACCAGGTTCGAACCTCGAAGTCAACCTTTGCAATCGGGAGAAATTTTGCAGATGTGTTTTTCTTCTTTTAAATATAATAAGAATTGTTATTAATTGTATAAAAAAGCAACATTGATTGAAATACTTAAAAATTCAATATTTCGAAACTTTGTATTAATATCAGCACATGCCTGTTTGTCATTTAGCTCTCCATACGTAATGAAACATTTAGATACGTAAACGAATCTTTCCATATGTGAAATAATGCAGAAAATTAAGACATAGAACACAATTCTCGTCTGAGTACTAAAATAAAAGTCAAAATGGAACAAAAACAGCGTTTGCAGTGGATATGAATCAGAGCCCTGCACCAGAGCCCTGCACGGGCCGGGCGCGCCCGTTTCGGCCCGGTGCCCGGCCCGGCCCGACCCGTTTCAAGTAATATCAAACTGGACCGTATAACGACTTATCAAAAAGATAGTCGTAAACCTGGTTCGTTTGCTAAAATAAAAATTCGAAGTGGTAGTATTTCTTCCTCATGTAAAAATTAGCTTCGATATGTAAATACCATTAATCTCACCTTTTTAATAAATATGACAACGTCTATAAATGGTGTTAAACTGGTTTATTATTTGATATAACTTAAATATCCTTTTCTTTAAACTGTTAAGTACACAAACTCACTGACTAGGTAACCATAAAACATGTCCATATCAACAACTATCCCATAATAATCTTACATATCTTAAAAACATTCTTCTTTTGTTAATATGAAATGAACATTCTACTAAGTATAGTGCATATGTATGAGCACTTTCTGCCCAAGGTACAGGTAAATATTACACAAACCAAAGTATTTTGTTGTATAAAATGTCGCTCGACAAAGGGACTGAATATAAAAGTCATGAGTAGGCTTGGCTTTTATCTTCAAGAACCACTGGTCCGTTGACATTAGTGTTCTTTACATAACATATGTCCATCATATTTTGATCGCACCTTGTATATCTATTCATTACATTTCACATATACATATATATATATAAATACATTCATAACAAATCTTTCATTTCATCAATATTTATCTTTAATTACATTAATTATATTTATTTCATTATTATCCATTATATTATTAATATATTTTCTTATTAAAAATATCGTCGCTCATTTAATTAGTCGTCGACGGGTGCGATTTCAAAAATCGTAAAGGACAAACGTGGGTTACACATAATAGTAATCTTTACGGGCGCATTAAATAACAAATAAGTCAGATGTTGCATTTAAAGGTATACATAGTAGCACTAAGATGTTATAATAAAGAAGAATCTTGTTCAAGTTAGTCGTTGAATAATTAATTTTATAGAATAGAGCTTCTTTTTAACATAATCTTTGACAATTAAGTTTTCAACACAAATCAATCTAATATAAATAATCTTTGCTTTTAATTAATTATAAATCGAATTATAATTCCTCATATTAACAAGAAAGAATAAAAATCATTTGAAAATTAATTTTCCAGTCTACCTAAAACTCTATTTAAGCATTTCAAGTATTTTTAAGAATCGTCTTCATTATTGATATTAACACATAAACTTTAAAATGAAAATTTACAAGAATCTACAACTAACATGAATTTAACCTAATTTCAGTAACGGTAATTAGGTTACATTCGAACTTGCATATGAATCTAATAAAGTGCATTGTACCGCACAATCATGATTAGGTTCTACATTACGTTGTACATGTCTTTCATCGTGATTCTGATTTTGGTATGAAGTCCCATCTCTTGATCTCCAATTACGTCTATCCACGTAGTTCGCTGTATTTCTGGAATTTCGCTCAGTACTTCGATTATTTTTATATCTATTGCGGTTGAGTGATCTGACATCATAATTACCATGATTAGTTAGGTTAGGCGGATTCCCTACATAACCTTGTCTATTTGGGTCATTTTGATTGCTAGAGTATACTCGGCTTAGGTTAGGTTCTGTATTATTCACACTCCGAATATTTAAATTCCGAACAGGCACCAAATGATCTGAATTATTCTTATTTTTACCTATTCCTGATTGTGGATTCATGGCATGGTATTGAGTTTCGTAGCATTGGACAAGCATCAATAAATGGCTGAAACTCATACACTGTGTGGAAAATAAAATCTGTTGTAATTTAAATGGAAGCAAATTTCGAATCGATGCTATTATTCTCGATTCCGATTGCAAAGGATTAACGACCTTTAATTCGTTGTAGACATTTACAACAAATCCTACAAGAGATTTGTGCAATCGAGGATTGAAGTGTTGATTTCTAAGGGTGGCATCTCTATTTGCCAGCAAAAAGTCATTTTCATAATTTGCGATTAATGCCGCTTTGAATTCCTCATATGTACTAATGTGATCACGTATTGCCTTAAACCATAAGGAACAAGGTGGGAGTAATACATGGGGTATTAATTTCATATATTGTGATCGTTCGATACACATTATATTGCATTCGTCTTGGAATTTCTCTAAGAAAGAAGTAGCATTCTCATTACACTTACCACTGAATTTGCTCATAGCTCGGATTTCACTCATCTTAACACTTAATTTTACCTTCTTTTTCTCATTCCTTGTTCTTGTTGAGTGATAGTTCCTATCCGTGACGTGCTGTGTCGTGACACCATCTATGTTTCGCTCATCAGTGCTTTTCGGATAACTTTCTTCTAGTATAATATCTTCATCAGACCCCGGCGAAGGCGAGTTCATCTCTGGTGAGTGGGGCAACTCAAAGCGATCACTACCCAAGTTATTACGGTAAATGTTGTCTTTAGCCTGTAACGTTCTAATCTCTTCCTGAATAGTAGCTAACAACTGTGTATTTACACGTATGTTATTAGAGTTGTTGCTGACCTGGATCTTTTGCTGTTTAATGGAAGATTCTATTACTTCTAAATCTTTTTTTACAGCACAGATTTCTTGATTTTGGTGATCATGCTTTTCCTGACAATCATCGGATATCTTTTTTAACTTTTCCTCGAACTGTGAGGATATGTCGTTCACCACCTGGACAATTGTCTGTTTCGTTTCATCTGATTTCTGTTCTATCCGTCTACTTAATTCTTCATATTGCTTATTAGCTTGGTCAAACTTCTGTTCCATTTCGTCAAACTTCTGTTCCATTCGTCTGCTTAATTCTTCATTTTGCTTGTTAGCTTCGTCAAACTTCAGTTCTATCTTCTGTTCCATGGTCTTGTTAGCTTCGTCAAACTTCTGTTCCATTCGTCTACTTAATTCTTCATTTTGCTTGTTTATCTCGGTAGACATCTGCCTGAATTGTCGCTGTAAAGCTAACAAGAGTCGATCCTCTGATGACAAACCTGGTGTTACACTAGTTTCACCTTGGTCACTAGTATTTGATTCCTGCTGCATTGTTTCGTTGTCCATTTTTCTTATAACCGATGTTAAACTGGTTTACTTTACCACTTCGCAATATGGTTAAGTTCTTATTCATTAACTGTAGTATAAAAGTAAATTCAACCTTACTCTTCTTCTTCGGGAACTGAATTTACAAAGTCCCGGGTGAGGTAAACCAAATTTTTACAACGATTTGATCAAAAAGATAGTCGTAAACCTGGTTCGTTTGCTAAAATAAAAATTCGAAGTGGTAGTATTTCTTCCTCATGTAAAAATTAGCTTCGATATGTAAATACCATTAATCTCACCTTTTTAATAAATATGACAACGTCTATAAATGGTGTTAAACTGGTTTATTATTTGATATAACTTAAATATCCTTTTCTTTAAACTGTTAAGTACACAAACTCACTGACTAGGTAACCATAAAACATGTCCATATCAACAACTATCCCATAATAATCTTACATATCTTAAAAACATTCTTCTTTTGTTAATATGAAATGAACATTCTACTAAGTATAGTGCATATGTATGAGCACTTTCTGCCCAAGGTACAGGTAAATATTACACAAACCAAAGTATTTTGTTGTAACCGTGCCCTAACCGGGCCGGGCACATTTCGGGCCGAACCGGGCCGAGCCGGGCCGGCCCGGTTTGGCCCTATAGTCTGAAAGACGGTTCGGAAACTAATGTTGTCAGCCTACTTGTTTTTTAATGTCCTCCACTACCTCTATTTTTGCCGTGTTTGTACGGTCTTACTGTCAGCCTATGTTAATCGTAATGTGTTTGGGAAACTGACTCTTTATTCAAGACTGTGATGTACTGGTAATACTATTACTATTACTACTTCTACTACTACTATTACTACTTCTACTATTACTACTACGACCACTGCTAATACTACTACAAGTGCTACGACTTCGCGTCAGAGTTGACATGTCTGATGGTACCGAATTTACCTTCTAAGTACAGAATAAAATTGAGAAATGCTAGTTATTATGGCCGGTCTGCGTAGAATGTGAACCGATGCTTGATCTACGAGGGAGAATAGTGGCTCAATAGAAAAAAACACTCACATCTGGTGCTAGAGGTCGTCGGATCAATCCCTGCTCATGCTATGTGAGCTTTGTTGTGGACAAACATCGTGTGCATGGGAGTTTCTGGGGTGGTCCCGCTTCCTCCCACTGTTTTCTTTCCATCAATTCATCCCATCATCATCCATTCAGCCTGAGCCGTAGTTACCTAAAGAACGTATGGTAAAGTCAAGTACTTGACCTAGTAAGTAGAATTTGGTACGCTACCATTGGACCACGGAGGGCAAAACCATAAACTGGCGTGCTCATAAGATCAGTGCAATTTGTAGTAATGTTCAATTAGCAAGGCAAATATCGAATGGTGTTACATGTTTATGTATTGTTTATAGTATGATGCTACAAATATAACAAAATATAATGATCAAATAAATCACCAAATCGCCAGGGTCGATTAGGTGTTCCTGGAACGGTGGCTCAGCGGTTGAGCGTTCACCTTTGGTGTATGGGGTCCCTGGTTTGATCCGAGCTCTCGCCAAGTGAACTTTGTGGTAGACAAACACCGTGTGGGGGGTTCGCGGCGTTCTCCTGTTTCCTTCCACTTTATTTACTCCACTATTTCATTTATTTCTCACCATCGTCTCCTTTAGGCTAGTTGGCATAACTTGGAACCACCTACCAAGAAGAATAAACTAATGAATTGGGAAGATAGACATTCAGTCTCTGGTGAATTTGATGATGAAGTAGACATTTACCTCAACATGTCATCATGTGTAAGAGAACTAGATATACTGCAGTGGTGGAAGCAACAAGAATCCCTGCTTCCAGTGCGTCTACTGAAAGATATTTTAGTACTCAGGAACATAGAAACGCTCTAAAGCCTGAAACTGTTGAATCTGTTTCCGTGCTATTCGATGCGTACAAGGACATACAGTAAAGCGATGTTCATTTTGCACTATTGGTTTCTTAGGAAACCTTATATTTTCATTTTCTTAATATCAACTATCCCTTCTATTATATGTGATGTTAAGAGGCATTTTTGATAGCTGATATCTATACATTTTTCATTCAGGGGACTTTTGAGGTATTTTTTGATCAACAATGATATGTGTGGATTTTGTTTTGATTTACTGCCTCGCATTCCGTCATATAGCTCTGTTATTTACTTGTTACGCACCGTTCCAGGAACACTTCATCGAGCCTGGGGTCTGGGTGATTTATTTGATCATTGTTTTTTGTTATTATTATTGTAGCATCGAATTATAAAGAATACAGGAACATGTAATATGATTTGGAATCTGCCGTGCTAATTGAACATTACTACAAATTGCGCTAATCTTATGAACACGCCAGTTCATGGTTTCGGCCTCCGTGGTCTAATGTAGCGGAACAAATTCTAATTAGTAGGTCAAGGACTTGACTTTCTCATATGTTCTTTAGGCAATTACGGCTCAAGACGTATGAATGATGATGGATGAATTGGAGGAATGAAGACAGTGGACGAAAACGGTCTAATCCAAAAACTCCCACGCTCAGGATTTTTGTCCACAACAAAGCTCACATAACACGAGGAGGGATCGATCCGACGACCTCTAGCACCAGATGTGAATGCATTCTACTGGCCAGACTACGCAGACTGGCCATAATAACTAGTATTTCTTCGATTTTTTCTGTACTTAGATTGTAAAGTATGTACCACCAGACATGTCAACTCTGACGCTCGTAGCAGTTGTAGTAGTAGAAGTAATAATAATAATAATAATAATAATAATAATAATAATAATAATAATAATAATAATAATAATAATAGCAGTAGCAGTAGTAGTAGTAATAAGAGTAGTAGAAGTAAAGTACTTTACAGTCTTGAATAAAGAGTTAATTTCCCAAACACCAGTGGCGGCGGTTGGACGTTAAAAGTGAGGGGGCAAGACATGATCTGAATATTTGTATATAAATGTTAGTTTTCCTGGTTGTTTCTAACATTTTGTTTGACGAAAGGTTGTATAACTAATAGGATACTATATTTTCAGTTAAAATACCGTATATCGTATATAATAGTTTATTAAGTAAATTGAGAAGAACAACGGAAGTAGATACTAGCCCTTTGTACTCTTAAACAACGAAAGTGTAAGAAGAGATTTGATTCCTTGCTCATGAACATCTTAAAATTCTGTCTGGAAAATTGTGTGATCAGATTATTTAATAAATTTGCAAAACAAATAAATAGAAAGGATAATATTAATCATAGTAATGAATAATGATGCTTGTTTTGCAAAAGTTATATTGAAACTGAGGATTAATGAAAAACTTAATATTTAATTCCACACATGCTATTAAATGTATGTTTTTACTCTTAGAAAATGAATGGCAGTAAATACTACAAGCATATGCTACGACATTTAAAGAAATATTTGCTTTTGCAACTTCTTGAAATATGTTCGTTGCCATTAGGTGCAGATTTCACTTTCTTGGAACACATCAAAACACAACAATAATTACAATCCACACTTCAGTTATACAAAATAAACTTAAAACCTAGAATTATGTTCAATTTACTAAATTTTACTAAATTATATACACTCGTACATCCTTAAACACATCACTTCACTCGTATATTACACTACAAAACAATGGAAAAGGTAGAAGTTGTTTCTTATCACGCTCTTTTTAATCGATATTCCTTACTTTAGAAAGAAGAAAAGACATTTTAGGAACTGTCGATTTTTGTGCAATTTAAGAATAACTTGTGAAATAGGCCCTACATTTTACATAATGTTCTTTCGATTAGCTTCAAAGCGGTTCACTAACATATCGAGCCCTTGTAAGAAGAAATGAAAGTATGCTGAAATTGTGCTCCAATAGGTTATTTTTTGGGGTTATTTTCTGTGGCAATTAAAACACAATTACTGTAGCTTTCTTTACTCCACGGGAAGACAACCAATACGTATTCACGCAACAGCAAATATTATATGGCAGCATTTTTTCCTATTAATCAGTAACACATACAAAATCGTTACATTTCCAAATGAAACTATATACATTAATTGGTTACTTAAAAAAGTGCGGGGGCAATTGCCCCCCTTTGCCCCCCCTAATCGCCGCCCATCCCAAACACATTACGATTAACACAGGCTGCCAACATTAGTTTCCGATCCGTCTTTCACAGTGTTCGGGCCGAGTCGGGCCGGCCCGGCTCGGCCCGTTTCGGCCCGATTTGTGCCCGGCCCGGTTAGAGCCCGGCTCGAGATTCGGGCCGGGCCGGGCCGGGCCGGGTCGAGCCGGGCACAGAATTCAGATCCATTCGGATCGGGCCGGGCCGTCTTCGGGCCTGGGTTTGCAGGGGCGTGTCCTGTTCGGCCCGGACACAAATGCTATAGGGCCGAACCGGGTGCACGTATTTCCGGGTTGGAACAGGGCACTCAAGGACGGATTGGAAACTAATGTTGTCATTTTTTCCCTTAAATGTCCTCCACTACCCCTGCCTTTGCCGTGTTCGTACGGTCTTACTGTCAGTGTATGTTAATCGTAGTGTGTTTGGGAAACTGAATCTTTATTCAAGACTGCAAAGTACTGTAATACTACTAATATTACTACTACTTCTATTATTACTACTACGACCACAGTTAATACTACTATAACTGCTACGATTTCGCGTCAGAGTTGACATGTCTGGTGGTACAGAATTTACCTACTAAGTACAGTATTTTATAACAAGACTTGTCAAACAGGGTGAAATATCCCTATTTTCGTTTTCCAACCATTTTTGACCATAAATCGACTTTTGCGAGGTGAGAAAGGAAGATACGACAGAAGGAAAACAAAGTTATTGTAGAAGCATTATCATCAATATTTTGCATTCCAAAATACGGAATGTTACTTAAAAAACATAACTTTAAAAGAAATATCTACTAAAATGAAAGAACAATCATGGCATTTTAGGCGTGTGCGTAACAGTAATATACAAAATAAATATTACAACACTTTTGAGAGTCTAGATCATTTAGATTAGATATTGGTATTCCAAAGGTAAACAAATGAAATATTTTTTTTTCTTTTGACTGAAAACGTGATTTTGAATTATATATATATATATATATATATATATATATATATATATATATATATATATATATATATATATATATATATATATATATATATATATATATACAGACTGTTATACAATTCGTGTAATTTTCTACAGCACTGGGAGAAGATGAAGTTTTCACACCATTAATATAAAATTTACCATTCTTATTGAGAAATATCTGAATTTTTCGAATTTCTAAAGGAAATAGAAGAAAATTAATGTTTAGCCCCCCTTTTGGAAGTGTAAACACAGAAGTTCATTTTCCTTATGCGAGGTTCAATGTTAAATTTTGGAAGCAGTTTTCTCCAATAATTATTCGTAAAGATTTTGGGGCAAATGAGTTGTATTTGTTACGAAATGCAAAAACACTCATTCACAAAGCTAGTAAAGCCGTCTCAAACATTATTTTGGGAAGGCCCCCCTTGGGGGGGGGGGCAAGGGCCGTAAAAAGCTGGTGGGTGATGTGTTACCAAATCCCAAAATTTATTTTCGGAGTGCCAGTAAACGTCAGATTAATCACGAATGTCACATAATTAATGCTCCAATGCTCCTTACGTGTAAGAGTGACTGATAATGGGGCTACAGCCCCATTTCAAAAATAAGAAAATCACCAGAAATATCCTTAGTAGGGACATACGAGAAGAAGGTGTTTTTGTTAATTAATGTGAAATTTGGCGTCATTGTAGCAAAAGAGTATGCATTTTTGAAATATGGAATGCTATTTTGGTAACGCACCGCCTTAGGGGGGCACAGGGGACGAAGCATTAGATGATGTACCTTTATAAAAATTCGAAATTTTGTTCCGGAAATGCCAGTGAGCGTCAGATTTTTCACAAATGTCACAGAATTAATATTCTAATGCTCCTTGCATATGCCAGTAACTTGTGTGGGGTTATAACCCCCTTTCATAAAATATCCCCATAATTCTTCAATTTATTTGAGGTGACCTTTGTGCTGCCTCTGTACCATATCGGGTTGTGCATTAATGGAAGCCATGGCTAAAAATAATATACATTTCCTTTCCCCCGACTTCGATCCGACATTTTGTTCTCGAGTTACGGCTGTTTTGGGCATTTTTCCGACTGGTTTTTGGCTGGTCATAGCGCCAAAAGGAAGCATTGTGCATCCAGGTTGTCTTATCACGGTGTCAGGAATGAGCTCTCAAACGTTGTAAGTGTTGTTTTGAAACACCCTCTATATTTCTATCCTGTTTCTGATTAGCTTCTCTTTGCCAATCAATTTCCAGTAGCCTATTTCCAAAATAAACCAAAAGTGAACTAAATTCACTAAATCGCCTTCCCCCTATGCTTTCTTCTTGTATAGTACTTATTATATATTTATATTGTAATTGACAGAGATTGCCAATATTGATTGAAATATCTGGTTAAAATTCTATTAGAGAAATTCCCTCTTCAGTACAGAAATTCCCTCCTTGCATCCTACCGCCATTTTAGGCGAGATGGGATTAAGTAAGATGGAAATTCCCATCTCGCCTAAAATGGTAGACATTCTTATTTTGGAGATATAAGTGGCTGATAAATCGTTAGGCGAGGTGGGATTAGGCTAGATGGGATGGAATCATCTGAAAAGGTAGGGGTACGGTAGGTAGCGGCATGACGTCACGCCGTCCCCCATGCCTATTTTTGCCCATTGTAATTGCTTAGGAAGTGGGAGGACGCCGTACACAGTTTTTTGGAGGTGGGGATAGGGTCCCCCGCGTTCCCACGCACTTTAACCCCTGCTGCTAAGTATTAATTGCTGTGAGGACTAACGAAAAATATTGTGATAATAATAATAATAATAATAATAATAATAATAATAATAATAATAATAATAATAATAATAATAATAAAGTATCTGAATGATACAGATATTTTTTCAACTTTTATTACAATTGCTGTGGGTTCCCATGAATCTGGTTATATTGTTTTTGAAAGGAATAAAGAAGCTTCAAACAACAATATGATTTGTATAAAAGAAAAAATGCCTTATCAGTTGCAAGAACTGACAAGTGGCCTTGTGTCTGTTTTTTTTAAACACAATGGTACGAGGCACAGAAGCCACCACGCCTGCGGTGTGCTTGCTTTTTTGCCTCAGGCAGCTTCAGTACTAAAATTACGACTTTGCTTGAGGCAGACAGTACTAAAATTCTGTCAATTTATGTGTAGCTATCAGCAACCACACAGGTTCTTTGAAACGCTGAATTTTACAAGAAAGGTTTTGTTCATCGGATAGGAAGCGAACGAAGCCCATCGTACGTTGTAATCCCTCCCCTCTTTTGCACACTGTGTGAAATTTAACTTGTATACTGTAGTAAGTTACAGAAAAGAGAATGCTATTTTTTAAAAAATGACATTATCGAATAAGATTGACCATTATTACAATATATTCAAGATGAAAAATATTCTTTTAACAGTCGTCGTACTTAGTTGTCTGCACTGAAATTCCCATAATGTGCTTTCTTCTTTTCTAATATGAGCTCCGAGCTTCTTCTCGTGTCTAAGTGGTTAGCGTACGTGCCTTTGGCGTGAAAGACCCGGGTTCGATTCCGGTGAGAGCTGATGTAGTTCGGGTTTGTCAATTAATCAGTAGGTCCCGTCTTATATAGCCTCGCTGCTGAAAGGGACGACAAAATCAACTCAACTCATATTGAGCACCATAGGAGATATAACTCCGAGGTGAATTTTGTCCCTGGAAAACCTCCCAAAATCACCAACGGTACGAAATATGTCTGCAATGCAACATGTCCCTCATTTCCAACTCTATGCTCTGTGATCTAGTTTGCTTTTCATGTTTTCAGTAAACTAGACAGACAAAAGGAAGAATAGAGGCTTTCTTCCAGAAAATTGTGTTCGAGGGTGGGGGGTCACACAGGCTCGTATTC
This sequence comes from Thermobia domestica, assembly GCF_964235325.1. Taxonomy (NCBI): domain Eukaryota; kingdom Metazoa; phylum Arthropoda; class Insecta; order Zygentoma; family Lepismatidae; genus Thermobia; species Thermobia domestica. Next base: position 73,715,513 of record NC_137468.1, read on the forward strand.
ACGGGGAGTCTAGGGGGCCGGGCTCACCAAAAATTTTTACATTAAAATGATTTATGAGCATTAAAATAGTCAGCCATTAGGATTTTTTTGTTTTAGGATGATACCAGATTCGACTCCTGGTGTAAGCTCAACTTTCAGTATTGTGTCATTTGCAGGTCTCGTCTCATACAGATTCATTTAAAAACCTCTAAACATGTGCTATGACTAGTATGCGAACTAAAGTTTTTTTAGCATAAGAGAGAGAAATTTCTTGCTTTAGACTCTGCCCTGTAATCCAGTTTTTCTGGAGGCGAGATAGTATGGTTGGGAACGACCTATCAGATTCAAGTTCCGAACCCACATATAAAAGACCTTCCTTTATAACCTTGGTGTTGTATAAAGACGAAAAACAAAAATATACTGATAGCTCCAGTAATAGATATTATAGCAAAGAGATTTAAAAAATAGGTGGTTTTGAAATAGAGAAAGGACAGTACCTAAGCTTTATTAGTATTACTAGCATATATTACCCGCTTTGCTAAGTTAAAATGAAAATTTTAAAGCACAACTCCTTATTTCATGTGTTTAGTACCCGTGAAATATGCTGTTTTCGTTTTTAATGGCATCGATTTAAACAGCATCGGAAAGATCATTGATCAACTCGGCGACCCCAAAAATCATGGATTCGACACCAATAATGGTCATTTTCGGTCATTTATATATATATTTCCTCCTCCCCTATGTTGCGGGCCATGGCAACGAAAGTGTCACTGTTCATCTCAGCGACCCCCCACAAATGTGGATTCAGCACTAATTAACGGTCATTTTCCATTATCTTTAAATATCTCTTCCTCCCTTTCCCCCAAGTTGTGGGGTTGAATTTGAATTTAAACATGATCGAAAGTACCACTGCTCATCTAAGCGACCCAGAAAACTATAAATTTGACACTGATAGTGGCCATTATCGATCATTTTATATATCACTTTCTCCCCTTCCCGCAAGTGGCGGAGCTGATTTTGCATTTAAACCGGATCGAAGATGTCACAGTTCATCAGAATGATCCCGAAAACTATGGATTAGGCACTAATATTGGTTATTTTCGATTATTATTATTATTATATATAGCTCCCCCTCCCCCGTGCTGCGGCACACGAAATCAGAATTGTCACTGTTAATCTCAGCTACTCCTAAAACTATTGATTCGACACTAATATTACTCAGTTTCGATCATTTCTAAACGTTTATCCCCCTCTCCTCCATTGTACCCTCCACCTTCCCAACTATTAGGGCTGAACTTGGATTGAAACAGCATCAGAAGTGTTACTGTTTGTCTCATCGGGCCCGAAAACTATGGATTCAACATTAATATCGGTCATTTTTGATCATTTTTAAATTTCTCTCCCTCTCGCCCTCCCCTACGTTGTTTCGTCAAAGTAAATAGCCTAAAGTAATCCCTGCCCCTATACTCATGTATATTGAAAATTTGATTTAGATCGGTCGGGTGGTTCAAGAGTGATGAAGTCACAGAGACAGGTATTTTTTTCACATATATCTGCCCCCTCTCCCTCCCCTACGTTGGCTCGCCAAAGTGAAATGATAAAAAAACACCCAAGGCCCGACCCTCATATTTGTTGAAAATTAGATCGAGATTGGTTGGGTGGTTCAAAAGTTATTAGGTTTTATTAGTTTCTATTTATTCGTTCCCCCCTCCCCCCTAGGATGTACCGTTAAAGTAAAATTACAAAAATGTTTCCAGATCCAAACCTCATACATCTTGAAAATTTGATTGCGATCGGTCGGATATTCAAGATATAGTTCAAGAGTTATTAAGTTACAAAAATAGTGGCTTTCAGTCTTAACTGTTATATAAATTGATTTTTATATATATCTCTCCTCCTTCTCCGCCCCCACGTTACTTCGTCAAATTTAAATAACACGATCCCAGGCCTGAGCCTCATCTATGTTGAAAATTTGATCAAGATTGACCGAGTGGTTCAGGAATTATTAAATTTTATTTATTTTTACACCCCCCCCCTAAGTTGTACCATCAAAGTGAATAGCCTAAAACCAGCCCAGCCGTAAAACTCATCCATGTTTCAAATTTGATTAAGATCAATGGGGCGGTTCGGGAGAGTTATAGTCACAAACATAGTGTTTCTCAATTTTATATATATATATATATATATATATATATATATATATATATATATATATATATATATATATATATATATATATATATTAGTAGTGTCGAATCTAGATTTTTTCCTATGGGGGCAACGTAAAATTTTACGGCACATTCCACCAGCCCCCCTTCCAACAGAACGGCGAATATGCATCGTTTTTACCACTACCACTCTACATTGAGACTTTTCCCAAATAGGCAGTACTGGCTTCGATAGAAGGAAAAAAAGTTTGAAGGGCCGGATCGGGACAGTGAAGAGAAGAGTGGCAGTGTTGGGCAAATTTGAATTGAATTGACAATTAACAATTAATCTGTAAATTTAATTGTTAATTGCAATTGACAACGGAAGTAAGTAATGGTTAATTGTTAATTGCAGTTGCCCATTAATAAAGGAGAATCAATTGCAATTAATCAATCGATTGAAAGTAATTGCAATTGAAATTAATTAGCAATTAATTCAATTGCAATTTTTGATTTCCACAGCAATTACTTTCAATTGATTGATCAATTGCAATTGATTTTCACTGATTAATTTTCAACACTGTAGTTCAGAGAGAGTGTGGGGCAATGAAAACTTTAGCCACGACTAACTGACTCACCACCCATCGTGACCCATGACCCACCGTGACCCACTCTGTCCCACCACCCACCATGAACCACTGTCACACACTGTGACCCAAGACCCACCGAAACCCATTGTCATCAACTCTGACCCACGAATCATGCCCTCTTCTCTACTGACTAAAGAGTTTAAACTTGTAATAAAACAAGGCTATGAAATTATCACTTATTGGATTTTAAATTTCTACGATCAATCACTCAAGCACCGCTCTATTACAATAACGGTGGATCTGACCTTTCTAATATAAATAAAATAGAGTTTGCCTGAGTGTCTGTCTCTCTATCTGTGTGCGGCCCGTGGACCAGACGAGTGGACGAAAGTTTTTAAAATTTGGTCGCGGGTAGCTTGGTCTAGGCCACAGATCAAGACGAAGAGTTTTTTTTTCAACCGGGACCGGCCTGGGAACCAGACAAGTTGGCCGAGAGTTACCAAATTTTGGACACGGATACCTTGGTTCAGGTCCCAGACCAAGGTGAAGCGTTTTTGACTAAATTCGAACCAGGGGGGTCTCAGGAGGGCGTTAACCCAGACATGTAAAAGTAGTAGAAAATGACCGATATTAGTGTCGATTTCATAGTTTCCGCGGTCGCTGAGATCAATGGTGATACTTTCATTAGCGATGATTTTCTAATTCAGCCACCATTGTATGTGGGCCGGGAGTCACCGGGGTGGAGAATTGCGAGACATGTAAAAATAATGGAAAATGACCGATATTAGTCTCAAATCAATAGTTTTCACTGTCGCTGAGATGAATGGTGATACTTACACAGGCGTTGACTTCCAAATACTGCCCCCATCGGCTGCTGGCCAGAGGCATGGTTTTTTTCAAAATTGGAACCAGAGGATCATAGGGGCTTTTATCGGAATATGTAAAAGTAGTAGAAAATGGCAGATTTTAGTGTCACATTCATAGTTTTCGCGGTATCGGCTGGAGGCCAGAGGCGATTTTTTCACAATTCGAACCAAGGGGGTCTCAGGGGGCGTTTACCGGGACATGTAAAAGTAGTAGAAAATGACCAATATTTGTGTCGAATCCATATTTATCGGGATTGCTCAGATGTATAGTGACAACCCCGATAGTGTTTACGTTCAAATTCAGCCCCCATCGCCCTTCCCAATGAAAACACATGTATATATATTATTTTGTTTTCCATGTAGTTAACATTAATGTCATAGTAGATTAAATGATAAAATTCGAATTAGTAATTCTGTTTTACATTGCTCCATACATACACTGGAGCAAATCCCGGGGGGATGAAAGGGACATGTCCCCTCCAATCTTGGAACTGGGGAGATTGTTCTCCCCAATAATCCGATTTGAAATGTGTTTTTTGGGAGAGAAATTTGATTATT